>NW_014577691.1:88043-96780 GCF_000485595.1 Priapulus caudatus
TCTCTCTCTCTCTCTCCTCTCCACTCCCCCCCCCCTCCTCTCTCTCTCTCTCTTCCTCTCCATCCCCCCCCTCTCTCTCTCTCTCTCTCTGTATTTCTCTCTGCTCGGGCGCTATATATATGTGTGTACAAAATATGAACACTGAGTAATAAATAAAATTAAAATGATGAACTTATAGTCCCCTACACCACCTGCACGTAAAAATTAGGGACAAAACAAACTACTTTGGTAGAGTACATTAGTAGACAATGACATATGAATTTTGGATGAAATTTAACATTTTTATCGAAGACTTGGAATAGAGTCAGTCAGATAACCAGCAATGAAGATTTGCTTTTTATTTTAGGTCAAAAATGTAAAATTCAAGGACGTGAGACATAAAATAAGGACTTGGACCTATTTCCAATGACATCAATGACATAAGGAAAAATAAAGACTTTCAAGGGGTGTGGGGACCCTGTCGATTAATTGAACCATCAGCCCGTTCCCCCTTCCTCTTGTTCCCATACAGTGCTAACGAAGAAGATTCGTATTCGTTCTAAAGGGACGTTTGTATCTCACCAATGGGTAGTTAAACAGAAAATGATAAAAACACCAACACGAAATGCGTATTCACAGACGTCAAGAAATAATATTGCTTTTTCAATTACAACGTACATTTATTCGGTTCTAGTTGAGGAACTGCAACGAATCAAGAGTTTTCAACATGATACTTAGAAAGAGTTAACAGCGCCCAACTAACCATGCCAAACGTCAGCATTGCATCGCATATGTTGTCAACGAAGAAACAAGCTCACCCCAGAGATAACACTATCAGATATCATGGCACAATCTAGCTCTTTTTCATCACCTGATCGAATAGTGTTCCACTAATCTATCAACAAAAATTCTTCTTTAATTGACAACGGTTAAAAATCTGCATTAACTGAAAACTACAACTGCACGCAATGATCTCACGGTCGTGTGTGTCGACCAGTAGAGGGCAGCAGAGTCAACGACCTTGGCGAAGGTCGTACGAAAGATCAACACTTTGATTTCTCAGTACGGCTACTAGAAGCATTAGTCATTACATAGTACCTGCTCACGTCTGGCTGACTAGCTATATAACAAGTGGCAAGATATCAAAGCCTTATTTATTTATCGTTGCATGACAGTGCTGATGACACAAACTGGCTATCACTTATATATATATACGCGCATGCTTAACATCGTGACGACCTTGCCTTAATCACACCACCATATATACAGAATAATCATGGCTGCTCAAATCACATCGATAACACATTGCGAACTTCGCCTAACGATAACGATGACACCTTGCGAGGATACTCGACAACCAGGGGGCGCTGCCGTGATGCTCTCTTGTCGCGCTGGTCTCCTTTCCCAGACGACAGGACAACTATTAACTCTGTTCCGCTTAAGTGCGTGCTTCCACTTCTTGCCATCTCAACCGGAGCGGGTTACCGCTACCCAAGACACGGTGTCAGCAAATACTACTGTAAGAAGGGATGCCCTATACAAGCAGGAGAGCTAGATTTGATGGCGACACCCAACACGCGACAAGTAGGAGCCAACATACCCATCCCATCCACGAGGTGCCGCCACCGTACAGAGTACACAGGTAGAGACAGACATACACAGAGTGTCAATACTGTCTTCACCAATGTTGCCCCACCACAAGCACCACAACCTATGGTAGAAGGTAGGGTGCACGAACTTGCGCATACCGAAGTAAGTACTCATTGTAGGCGAACAATGAATGCTGTGGCCCAGGCGGCTAGGGTAACAATAGGCTATACGTAGGTAGAGCTATATACAGGATGGCTTCACCAGGCCACGTGACATGCCTGGAAGCTGACCGACACTTAACGACGAACTGACATTTAAGATTCAAAATTTTTCGGTTACCGCAAAGCACTTTGTATAAAATGCGGCAGCTGGAGGGAGCACGTACATCCGTATGCTCTCTCACACCTACACGCAGTCACCTCACACTTATCTAATCGCGTGACGATTCGTGCGGGCACCCGCGCGTACGCCAAATCGTCTTATAGGGAATCGTGTTACAACATCCACGTGCGTGCGTGCAGTCTGCATCGCAGGAGAATAACCAACGTAATGGCACCGTGGCAGGTTGCTACATAACACGGCTACACAGAATAGCTGCCAGTATAGATACTGCTAGGGAGTCAGGTAAGGGGGCAGGTATAGGCAGGGGAAACTGCGGGAAGTGAGAATGAACAAATCTAACCAGCCTCACGTATGAACGGCTAGTACAACTAGCACGGATGCACGTAATTATTATACAAGCAACTTTCACTGTCGAGTAGCTAGTAACTAGAATCACCTACACGCTGCATAGAAGCATACCTAAAACCTTACACAATACAGATGCCTGCAGAACAATGTACCAGTCACACACGCACGCACGCGCGCACGCACGCACGCACGCACGCACGCACGCACGCACGCACACACACCACCGGCAACACAAACTAAAAACGGAGCGTAATTACATCGTCTTAATTAAATACGTAGCAATATTTACAAAGAAAAAACTCCCGCTTGTGTTAAATATGGCCGCTCGCAGCATTATTTACATTGTAACACGCGCTCTATTCACAGCGGCTGTTGTAAATAAAACCTCTCTCTCCCATTGGTGCTGACGCAGCAGCAGCAGCAGCATGACTGGGCTCAGCCTCTTGGCTTCCGGATCCCGAGGGAGAAACTCCAAGGGAGGAAATCCGAGGGAGAAACTCGTACGGAGAAACTCCGAAGGGAGAAACTCTAAGGGAGAAACTCTGAGGGAGAAACTCCGAGGGAGAAACTCCGAGGGAGGAACTCCGCAGGAGAAACTCCGAGGGAGAAACTCCGAGGGAGGAACTCCGAGGGAAGATCCTTGAAGGAGAAACTTTAAGGGAGGAATTCCAAGGGAGAAACTCTGAGGGAGAAACTCCGAGGGAGAAACTCGTAGTACGGAGAAGCTTCCTATAGCGTGGATGCATACACCTCTACTTCTGCCAGCTGGTGTTCTGCATCCATGTAAATAGCCTGGTCCTTACTAGGTGTGGTTTACCCACAGATTCTATTAAACGAGGGTCGGTAGAGATATCGTCGTGGCCCGTAGTTTTATACTAGGGGCGATACAGCCGTCATCATGGCTTGATCGAGCTCAATGAACAGAAGAAGCCAAAACGGAAAGCTCGCTTTCGCAAATTTTGATCTTGTGCGACCGCAAGCAACTGAAGCTCCCCCTATGGGAAGGAACAGCTGACGAGTGAACGCCGCGCGTGGAAAAACTTGACGTTAACAACAAAAGTCGCGACGATCGTCTTAGCGTTACCAACCATAGGCTACCACGCATAATTCTGTGACCACAGGCTCACGCCAAAGCTCACTCACTCACTTTGTGATCGCACGTCGTTTGCTTAGCTACGATGCAAGTGCAGTTGCTTCGTCTGTGAAACTGCGTCACATCTAAATGCGTTATCTGCTCATGTGTGACACATGTACACGCGTTGTCTACGTCGTGTGCATAATCTAACGTGGGTACACGTCTGGGCAGTCTCAACTCGTGTGCCTGTGTCTCAATTTGTGTATGCGTGTCTCAACTCACGTAGACATGTCTAAGGTACACACGTCTCGTGTACCTGGTCTCGATTCATGTACATGAGCCTCAACTCGTGTACGTGTGTCTCATGTAGCCCTGTCTCAACTCGTGTACACGTGTCTCGCATAGCCCTGTCTCAACTCATGTACACGTGTCTCGCGTAGCCCTGTCTCAACTCGTGTACACGCGTCTCGCGCAGCCCTGTCTCAACTCGTGTACATGTGTCTCGCATAGCCCTATCTCAACTCGTGTACATGTGTCTTGCGCAGCCCTGTCTCAACTCGTGTACACGTGTCTCGCATAGCCCTGTCTCAACTCATGTACACGTGTCTCGCGTAGCCCTGTCTCAACTCGTGTACACGCGTCTCGCGCAGCCCTGTCTCAACTCGTGTACATGTGTCTCGCATAGCCCTATCTCAACTCGTGTACATGTGTCTTGCGCAGCCCTGTCTCAACTCGTGTACACGTGTCTCGCGTAGGCCTGTCTTAACTCATGTACACGCATCTCGCGCAGCCCTGTCTCAACTCATGTACACGTGTCTCGCGTAGCCCTGTCTCAACTCGTGTACACGTGTCTCGTGTACCCCGGCCGCTCCCCGCTGGTCGGCGTTAGCCCTCCGTTCGGTTCCACCGGGCTCGTCGAATCTCGCGATGGCGTCTCGGGCGTCACGGGCCGCCGCTGCGGAGTCACGCGGCCCGACCGACGCTCGCCGCCGACCTTCAGCTGCGCGGAGGCGCCCCCTGGCGGGCTCATCGCGCGCGGCAGGAAGTCCGGGTACTCGGCGTCCGCGGCGTAGTCGTGGCGACCGGCGAGGCTCGCCGGCATCGCGACGAACGGTACGATGGTCGCCGGCGGACTCCCGCTTCCCGCGGCGCGTCGCCCCGACGACCGCCTCATCTTCCCCGCTGCTGCCGCTGCCTCCTCCGTGCTCTTGGGTCGCGAGGTCGCGGCGCCGCGAGGCGGCTTTGAGGCGAGGCGACTCATCGTCGAGACTCCGTCCGGGGTCTGCGATCGCGGCGGCTGCTGCGGCGGCAGCGCGCCCGACGGACTGCCGTTGGTCGGGGTGTGGAATGGAGACAACGGCGCCGCATTGGCGCCACCTGGCGGGTGGTACGTGCCTCCTGCAATGGAAGACGGAATCGCGGAATTATACAAACTAGAAAAAACCTTGAAAAAAAGCTATTCGAGGACCGAATCGCGCGTGAAATGCGTTTAACCGCATTCTAACCTTACATTCAAGCGACTTTTTAGTGCCGGGCGCAATACACTCCTCCAGAAATCGTCTCGAAAAGAAGAGCCGCACGATTTATGCGATTTGGGTCGCCTCGATTACGCTGGCCGGGGGTTCAAGACCCGAGACTCGGGGGTAAAGGGAGAGGAAGAGAGACTTGGGGGGAAAAGGACAGGGGAGGCAGAAACTATGCGAGAAAGGGAGAGGGGCTGAGACTCGGCGGGAAGAGAGAGGGTGGACACTCGCGTCTCACCTGAGTGCGTGAGCGTCGAGGGAGCGGAGACGGTCGCCGGGGGAAGGTTCGCGAACGTTCCCTGCTCACGCTCCTTCTGCAGCCGTCGCTTAGCAACCTGCAGCTGATGCTCCTTCTCCATGTCTCGCTCCGTGATCTTGATTCGCGTCGCCTGCAATGCGTGACATCGCGCGCGTGAGTGACAATGATAATGATGATAATAATAATAACTAGAGCACTCGGAGAGCACTCATGTTGTCTCGTGTTGCTGCAGTCTGCGGAGGTTGAGGCGAAGAAGCAAGCTAAGATCTCACGGGAGGCTAGGCTCGATCAACGGCGTCTGCTGACGTCGTACGCGAACGAAATCAACCCCGACTCAGACCTGCTCAAGTTCAACCAACTGAAGGTGAGAAGCCGTGTAACAACATAGCTGCATACAACAACAACATGCAACATGCAGCAATATAACGTGCAACATACAATATGCAATGTACAACATGCAACTTACAACGTTCAACATACGACATTCAATATACAACATGCAACATACAACATGCAACTTACAACATTCAGCATACAATATGCAACATACAACATTCAACATACAATATGCAACTTACAACGTGCAACATATAACATACAACTGCTCTGTACGGTATCTGAGTGATACTGTCTGATCTCTGCTTGATGTTGTAATGTAGCTATCTGATACTGTCGACTGTGTACACTATGACACACTGTTTACTATGAGATACTGTCAGGCATGTACTTGACGCTGTGTTTACTCTGTGATATTCTCAGGTAGCTGCACTGTACGACTACTCAGTGATACTACCGGCTGTTACACAACTTACTTGACACATATATATATATATATCAAGAGCGTATAAAGAAGGAGAGCGTACAACGGTGAAATGCTGAAACCATGCTGCAGTATTAGTCGAATTAATAAACTTTCCCCGTTGTATTTTGACGATTCTTTGTGGTATTATTGATCAGCTGTCCTACCTTGCTAATATAAAACAAACCGCTTGTAGGAAACAAGGTAGGACAGCTGATCAATGATACTGCAAAGAATCGTCAAAATAAAACGGGGAAAGTTTATTAATTCGACTAATACTGCAACATGGTTTCAGCATTTTACCGTTGTACGCTCTCAATTAATTAATTAATTAATTGGATCCGGATCACCACCAAAATCTAATCAGTTCTAAGTTAGCCCATTTCTGACCTATCCTGGAAATTTTATGACAATCCGTCCCTAACTTTTTCAGTTAGGCTGTACACAAGTAAACCCACAAACCAACAAACACGCCGAACAAACACACGCCGGTGAAAACATAACCTCCTGCCAACCTTTTGGCGGAGGTAACAATAGTAATAATAACAGGAGGCTATCAATAGGAGTAAGACAGACTGAAACCGGCAAAATTCAACATTTAGTTGCCTTAGTCTACCTATGATTTATTGTGTTTAACTCGATAAACTTGAGCTCAAATCTTACCTTAATCATTAAACTAATGCCGTGTCTAATCGTTGGTCTCACAAAAATGACAAATCGGGAGATATCGGTCCAAACGTACAATGTGGTTTTTGAAAGTTATACCGCAATTTCAACAACTGTGAACCGAAACATAAGGGCAATGCTTTTGAAAGCCCTCTATCGCTTAGCAATGCAAACATAGCAAACAACTAGCGAGGTTTGCCAAGGATTTCGGAAAGTTAAACACGCCTTGTTGTTATTATAGGCTATGTCGAATGACAGTAATTACATGTTGTGAACAATATTGTTAAGAAAAAATAAAATGGATAAAAAAACTAAACATGTGAAATTTTTTATTTCTAATGTAAATAGTATCAATAACACCAAGTCGTGTTTAACTTTCCGAAATCTCTGGCAAACCTCGCTAGTTGTTTGCTATGTTTGCATTGCTAAGCAATAGAGGGCTTTCAAAAGCATTGCCCTTATGTTTCGGTTCACAGTTGTTAAAAATGCGGTATAACTTTCAAAAACCACATTGTACGTTTGGACCGATATCTCCCGATTTGTTATTTTTGTGAGACCAACGATTAGACACGGCATTAGTTTAATGATTAAGGTAAGATTTGAGCTCAAGTTTATCGAGTTAAACACAATAAATCATAGGTAGACTAAGGCAACTAAATGTTGAATTTTGCCGGTTTCAGTCTGTCTTAATCCTATTGATAGACTCCTGATAATAATAGGACTGTTGTATTTCTTAGTAGTTCTGGTCAACAGACTTGCAAGCAGAGTGAATATGAATGTATCAAGAGCATATAAAGAAGGAGAGCGTACAACGGTAAAATGCTGAAACCATGTTGCAGTAGTAGTCGATTATTAATAAGCTTTCCCCGTTTCATTTTGACGATTCTTTGCAGTATTATTGATCAGCTGTCCTACCTTGTTCATATAAAACAAACCGCATGTCCCTACGATGCCCCTACGCTGAGATAATGAGCGGTGAAAATCTGGTATTTTTGCCGAAAACTGACTCGAGATCAGTCAGTTACTGTGGTGTAACTTCGGTAAACCTCGCGTGTTTCCGTCAATGATTGACAAATTGAATGAATGAGGTCAGTTATTGATTGCCATAGTGATGACCCCCACCTGTGCCCACCTCACGCCCACCTCACGCTGGATGTATAGTAAACTCTGGTAGTAGCGAGTAAACTGACGTGAGTTAGCGCCACTATGGCGCTACACAGCGGCGACCGGAAGCAACACACTGGCCACACTTCCAGAGTGGGTCGCAGTACTGACTAATGTCTAGTCGGTGTTCAGCGAAAATACCAGATTTTCGCCGCTCATTATCTCAGCGTATGGGACATGCGGTTTGTTTTATATGAACAAGGTAGGACAGCTGATCAATAATACTGCAAAGAATCGTCAAAATAACACTGGGGAAGTTTATTAATTAGACTAATACTGCAACATGGTTTCAGCATTTTACCGTTGTACGCTCGCCTTCTTTATATGCTCTTGAATGTATCTATGAGTAAGAGTATGAGGTGGCACGCCGATTTTTTGTCGAGAAAAATGGTAATTGTACGACAATGAAAAAACCTAGGACGTTTCGTCATGAGACTACGACTGGTTTTGCCCTATCATAAGCTGCCATAACTTTTCAACTCAATAATAATGATAACGACGATGATGATGATGATGATGATGATGATGATGATAATAATAATAATAATAATAATAATAATGATGATGATGATGATGATAATAATAATAATAATAATAATAAAAATAATTGTACTGTTGTACTCAGTGCTTCTAGTTAACAGACAGGCAATAGTAAGAGCACAGTAACTACGGCAGTGTCTACGAACACATCTATGAATGACTTCGTCGTACCTCGAATGCGAGGTAGTCCTCCTGCATGTACTCCTGGTCGACGTTGCGCAGTCGATCGAGCGTCTCGTCCATGTCAGGACACTGCTTCAGCTGCTCAGGTCGGCCCAGCATGCTCTTCAACAACACCAGCGCCACCTTGAACATCACCTTGACGCCTGCAAATTATTTTACATATTTTCGATAAATATATTGTTGAGAGAAGAGAGAGAGAGAGAGAGAGAGAGAGAGAGAGAGAGAGAGAGAGAGAGAGAGAGAGAGAGAGAGAGAGAGAGAGAGAGAGA
>NW_014577691.1:99621-100743 GCF_000485595.1 Priapulus caudatus
GTATATAGCTAGTATATAGCAGCTAGTATACAGAATCGGCTCTATCCTGTGCTTCTTCTGCAAACATCGACATACATGACTTGTTAACGGCTAGTATATAGCTAGTGTATAGCTAGTATATAGCAGCTAGTATATAGAATTGGCTCTATCCTATGCTTCTTCTGCAAACATTGACATACATGATTTACTGTTAGCAGTTAGTACATGTGGTGTTGGAATAAAGCATGGGACAAAAAGAGGGAGAGCGAAAGGCAGAGAAAGAAGGAAAGAGAGAGCGAGAAAGAGATTGAGAGAGAGAGAGAAGGAAAGAGGAAGAGAGAGAGAGATAGAGAGAGAAAAAGATATTGCGACAGTGAGAAAGAGCGAGAGGGGAGAGAGAGATGGAAAGAGTGAGGGAGAAAGAAAAAGAGAGAGAGAGGAGGAGCTAGAAAGAGAAATAAACAGAGACAGGGAGGGAGAGAGAGAGAGAAAAGAGAAAGCGAAGATAGAAAGGAGGGGGAGGAAAAAAGGAAAGGTGGTGGAACAGCAGTGTCTGAAAGCTGATGAAGTGCTACGAAGCAAGTCGGTTTACATGCAACAGCAGAGGACGACGCGACCACGATATCAAAATAATGCACAGCAGCATCATGATCTACATTCGTATCGTGACATGACCACTGCCTCATACCAGATGCTTGTGTGTGAGCGGAGAGACACGCTTTAACAGTCCAAATAATATGTCTCCATCAACCTGTATTTGTTCCTGCAATGAAGAGCAACACAATCAGATGAATTCGTGTGAAAATCGCAAAGCGAACGTGCGTGTAAAAGTAAAATCTAATTATTTCTCATATCCCTGTTGCTAGTTCCCATTAGTTCTCCGACACTTGCTGACAAATTACTTTGTTAGAGTTTTTTCACGTTCCCTAAGAGTTTTTTTCACGTTCTCTAAAGCAGACGACACACGTAATGCTGCACTAGACTTTGCTGCCACCTGTTGGCAACATCTACCCACACCACCTGCCTCGACATTGCTAGCTACTGCGCCGAGTCTATACCCACAACTAAACCGACGTGCAATGAACACTCGACGTGAAGCTTAATGTCTACTTTCCCTCCAGGACTACCATCTATTTCTTCCAC
>NW_014577691.1:100885-102468 GCF_000485595.1 Priapulus caudatus
AAAGTTCCGGCCGGAACCAGAACCAGCCAGAACTTGAAAAAAGTTCCGGCCGAAACTACCCTGCTAAGCTGGGAATATACTTGACAGTTTTAATTGCGCAAACTCACCCGGCCTAAACGCAATATTATTAGCAGGCACATCACTCAGGCGAGTAGGACAATGCTCATTGTTCTACATGTTCTCATTATGTCTCATGTACTCACTATGTCACATGTTCTCATGTTCTCATTATATACATGTTCTCATTGTCTACAATCAATGAGAACAATGTAGAATGTAAACATGTAGAATCTACATGTTCACATTCAACATTGTTCTCATTGTTCTCAATGCTACAAAGTTCTAATTACAGGATAGTTGTTAGGTGTATAAATCATCTGCTTACAGTGAATAATTCTGGCATCTTATTCGCGAGCGAATTGTGTGGCAAACCCTGCATGTTGCAGTATCCCTGGTTTTAGTCGTTTCTTTTCAACTAACAAACAGATGCCATTCCTGTGGCTCTAAAAGTATTATTTTTTTTAAGAAAATCTCGTGAATCACCTAACATCAGTTAGGTTCAGTTCAGTTAGTTAGCCGATGTTCAAGTGGCAAACGTTTTCTGGGCAGAATAGTGTGAAGTTGTTAACACTAACTATATTGTCAGCAAATTGACTCTATTGACGCTCAACTACATTCAGTGACTGGTCTTTAGATCTTGATGACGCTTGTAGCAGAAATGAAATTAGGAAAAAGTTCCCGGTTCCGGCCGACTGTTCCTGAAGGGTTCCGGCCGGAACCGGAACTTTGAAAAATTGGGGATCCGGCCGGATAGTTCCGGCCGGATAGTTCCGGCCGGATCCAAGTTCCGGTGCACCACTAATGCAGTCATTCTCGACGGTGTAGCCACATGTCCAGTGTCCGGTAGAAGCTGTGCGGCTATGGTAGTTAAACATTTTCTGACAGGGTCTACATGGCGTATGTTCACCGTTGATGCAACTGTACACACTGGCAGATATGGATCAAATTTCTAGCTGGCAATGTGAACCAAGAGAGGGAGCCACTCACCCTTACCCAATGCTTCAATAAATACACAGCCAACAAAGTATACCGAATTCGGTTTTAAAACTTGGTAGGAGTTTAAAACAGCGCAAGCGACACCGCTACTACGAGTTTGAGCATCGCCAAACATTTCTCTGAAATCGTAAAACCGGCGCACGACGCTTGTCCGTTTCCGCGCCGACGATCAGGGAATCGTCGATCAGACATCGTCCGTCCGTCCAACCGTCACGCCCGCACCTACCTTCACAGAAGAACATGTCCCAGACGCGCAGTACGGACGCCCAGGGTAGAGTGCGACTGTATATGCACATAAACCACTCTGTCATGACGAGAATCGGCTCTATCCTGTGCTTCTTCTGCAAACATCGACATACATGACTTGTTAACAACTATAGTATATAGCTAGTGTATAGCTAGTATATAGCAGCTAGTATACAGAATCGGCTCTATCCTGTGCTTCTTCTGCAAACATCGACATACATGACTTGTTAACAACTATAGTATATAGCTAGTGTATAGCTAGTATATAGCAGCTAGTATAC
>NW_014577691.1:103910-107034 GCF_000485595.1 Priapulus caudatus
TCTCTCTCTCTCTCTCTCTCTCTCTCTCTCGCTCTCGCTCTCTCTCGCCGTCTCTCCCCTTCTCTCTCCTCTCTCCCAGGCGCTTCGGAATCTCATGACAGGTCATGACATATGCACGCGGGTGCATCAGCGAGCGGCCTCTCCGACTCAACCACAAATACCGGGTGCCTAGACCGCACTAACAAGCTCGCAACGCACGTACGTGCGCCCGCACGCACGCACGCACACCCGCACGCACGCACACACGCACGCACGCACGCACGCACGCACACCCGCACACCCGCACGCACACACGCATGTCTGTAAAAAACGTCTGCGCATCTAAACACGGGATCGACAGATAGCACGACCGAGCTATCACAGATCAACCAACCAATCAATCAATCAATCAATCAATCAATCAATCAATCAATCAATCAATCAATCAGGCTCCGGTTAGCGCATCGCTCCTGGCACTCAGCCCGAGGACCACGTTTTAACCTTCCAACTTCCCTTCCTGACTCTCCGACTTTTCTTCCCGACTCTAGGCTTCTCTCCCGACTCTCGGCACGACAGCCAGGGCTAGCGATCAGCGCCGCACGCCACGTGGCTGGCTGGCAGAGCTACACGTCACTCAGCTTCACTGACGGCTGCTACCAGCTACTCACGTCCGGCCCGTCACGGCCGTGGCGGGTCGTGACAAATCGTCGCGGCTGGTGCAGGAGAGGGGAGGGGGAGGGGGAGAAACAGCGCGGGGGGTGGGGAGCTGCAACATGTTCACTTATACTAATCTTCTGTCATAGAAAGAATTCTCTGTCGCAACATTAGTCTTAACATTAACTTTTTCTCGTCGACAGTTGCCAGAGACACGGCAAATTTACGAATTTCTCATGCGCAGCGTATAGAGGTCTAGTCTACGAGAAATATGTCAAGACTAATGCTACAGGCTTTTTCGGAATTGGAGAGAAACTCAGTCGGGTAGATTCTCAGTGCAGTTCCCAGCATCCCGGGTGTGTTGGGGGATAAGTGGGAGCAAGGAGGTAGTCCTCCACTGCCGTACTGGGTTACAATCCGAATCGGCGAAATGCTGGTCTCGGTTGCCCTCGTCGTCGGTCTGTCGCCAGTCTGTCTTACCCAATGTGAGGGAGGGAGGGTGTGTGTGTGAGGGAAGGTGTGTGTGTGTGTGTGTGAGGGAGGGTGTGTGTGTGCGTGAGAGAGGGTGTGTGTGTGAGGGTGTGTGTGTGGGAGGGGCTGTGTGAGGGAGGGAGGGTGTGTGTGGGTGGGGGCTGTGTGAGGGAGGGTGGGTGGAGAAGGTGGGTGGGCCAACCTAGCAGTGCTTGCTAGCTGTGTGTTTAAAGGTGGAGAGGGTGGCCATGGGCGACCAACCGGCTGACTTACCCATGGCCGCCACGCGCTGCGAACATCTCGTGGAATGGAAACTGCCTGTGGAGATCTTTTTCGATGTCGTCGACGAATTTCGGGTTCCCAGGCTGCGACACGAGCTCCTGTAAGAATCAAAGCACTGAGACTCCGCATCCTAGTATCCCTGTTGTAAGAATCAAAGCACTGATCTAGCATGGTCTACATGTCATGGTGGATGCATCATTGTGACATAATACACCTTATTTGCTTCTGGTGCTAATACTGTTGCAGCAGTAGCAGTAGCAGCAACAATAGTAGTAGTAGCAGTAGCAGCAGCAGCAGTACCACCAGCAGTAGTTATAACAGTAGCAGCAGCATCAGTAGCAGCAGCAGCAGCAGCAGCAGCAGCAGCATCAGCAGCATCAGCATCAGCATCAGCAGCATTAGCATCAGCAGCAGCAGCAGCATGATTGGCAGAACCGCGGGAGGCTGTGCATCCTCCGCGCGATGTGGAAGGAGAAGCCAAAGTCAAGACAGATGTCTGCCTCCTGTAAAACCATTTATGCTTCAATTTCAGCCGCGAGTTATCGGTATAGTAAAAACCAGGGGAGAGGTGTAAAAACCAGGGTAGGTGTATCTGTGCCCCTAGGAGAAGCTCACGGCTAGTCATGGATGAATTCCCCGCGCTCCCACCCACGACACCACGCAGCAATGCTTGACAGAACGCAGAGATATGCGTGTGCCAGCTGCGACAGCACGGAAACAGTTGCGCCCCCCTGTATGTACTGCTATACGACAAATAAAACGCCCAACTAATAGGTACCCAACTAATTAATTTTACTAATTGCTAATTATTTTGAGCTTTTTTTCTTTTGCTTTTACTTTTTCACTTTTACATGACTAATGGGGGTGGTGTGGGTGGTTGAGGGGGGTAACACAATCCGTATAAGAGTGTGTGGTGTGGGGAGCGTAGGTTTGTGTGTGCAGTATAGAGCAGCCGCCCCCGAGCAGACGACATAACAGCATGTGTCCCATACATCATTACAGTCTGCTTGTATCATTACAGTACATCATTACAGTCTGCTTGTATCATTTGAGTACATCATTACAGTCTGCTTGTATCATTACAGTACATCATTACAGTCTGCTTGTATCATTACAGTACATCATTACAGTCTGCTTGTATCATTACATTACATCATTACAGTCTCTGCTTGTATCATTACAGTACATCATTACAGTCTGCTTGTATCATTTGAGTACATCATTACAGTCTGCTTGTATCATTACAGTCCGCTTGCTATTCCCAAGCAACCCACGAGGTTTCTGCCAGCGCGCCTGCGCTACGTCGTAGAAAAAATTGCCTGGATCCCCTGCAGGGCTGCTTTGATACTCGATATACTGCTACAACTCTTGCACCTATTGTTAGCTCCATTTAGTTGTCAACGATTCAAAGAATTTCATATTCATCCATCAGAACGCGTGTGTGTGCGCGTGTATGTGTGTGTGTGTGTGTGTGTGCGCGCGCGCGTGTGTGCGTGCGTGTGTGAGTGTGTGTGTGCGCGTGCCTGTGCGAGCGTGTATGTGTGCGTGTGTGTGCGCGTGCGCGTGCGCGTGCGTGCGTGCGTGCGTGCGTCAGCTGCTAACGCGGCTGTCTCAGCTTATAGAGAGACTCGAGGAGGTGGCAGATGCAGAGCGCTTGTGCACACCCAACACTCCGATTACCCTCCCCCTAAACCCTCACAGCTCTCCTCTCTCTCTCACTCTCTCTCTCTCTCTCTCC
>NW_014577691.1:109638-111328 GCF_000485595.1 Priapulus caudatus
GAGGAGGGGTGGGAGGTGGGGGAGGAAGAGAGGAGGTGGCCGGGAAGCAGGGAGGAGGGGTGGGAGGTGGGGGAGGAAGAGAGGAAGGAAGAGGGGGTTGGAGTCAGTGAGAAGTGAACTGGGAGGTAGTGTGGAGGGATTAGCTGGGCAGAAACGAGGTGAAGAGGAGGGGGCGGAAAACAATGGGGCCGACACATAGAGATACGGGGAAGAGGAGGCCACAGGCACTTGAAGCGTTTCAACTGTAAACACACGCCGCCGCCATTGCGCGCACACTGACACATAAATATATATATCTAAATGTATAAATGTATATATGTATATATATATATATGTATATATATGTATATATGTATATATGTATATATGTATATGTATATATATATGTATATGTATATGTATATATCATTTATATGTATATATATATAAATGTATATATGTATATATGTATATATATATATGTATATATGTATAAATATATATTTATGTGTCAGTGTGCGCGCAATGGCGGCGGCGTGTGTTTACAGTTGAAACGCTTCAAGTGCCTGTGGAGGAGGCGGGGAGGTAGAGGAACAGGCGGTGGCAGGACAGGTCTAGGAAGAAGGGAAGAAGGGAATAGGGTGCAGCAAGAAAGAGGCCGGGAGACATGCTGGGAGTAAAAGAGGAGCGGAAAAAAACCAGAGATGTGGACCCGAAGGGGGAGGGGGGGTCCGTCAGTAGACAGGGATCCAGGGAGAAGAGAGGAGCCGGCGGAAGGTCAATGAGGGCATGTCGGAGAGAAGGGAGAGTGCACGAGGATAGATTGGCTGAAGGGTTTTTGCCCTGCCTGACGTCTGAAGTCTGTCGGAAATGTATTTTTTGCGTGCACGTGCTTGTTTTGGCAACAGCCGCCGGCGAACGGGGCGAACGGGCGCTCGTGTTACTACGTGGGAATTAAGTGAGCCAGTTTAAGCAGATACTGCAGATACTGCTCACGCTGCTGCTGCTGCTGATGATGATGATGATGCTACTGCTGGTGGTGGTGGTGGTGGTGGTGCTGCTGCTGCTGCTACTACTACTGCTGCTGGTGGTGGTGGTGGTGGTACTGCTGCTGTTGCTGTCCCACAGAGGCAGAGTGCAAGAAAAGAAGGTTCTAGAGATATAGAGGGCAGGGAAAGAGAGTCCCATAGATATAGAGGGCAGGGAAAGAGGGTCTCAGAGATATAAAGGGGAGGGAAAGAGGGTCCCACAGATATAGAAGGCAGGGAAAGAAGGTCCCAGAGCTATAGAGGGCAGGGAAAGAGGGTCCCAGAGATATAGAGGGCAGGGAAAGAGGGTCCCAGAGATATAGAGGGGAGGGAAAGAATCCCACAGAGGTAGAGCCCCGTAGAGGATCACAAGTATATAGGGTAGAGAGCCCACAGAGACAGCGAACAAGGGTAATGGGTCCCACAGATACAGAGTGTAGGTTTGATGGCCCTAGAGAGACAGAGGGAAGACAACAGAAGTGTCACATAGGCGAGGAAGACAACGCAAGTGTCACATAGGCAGAAGGAATGCAAAGGAGGGTCCTCCACAGCACACGCAGAGGTGGAGTAGAACTAGCAAGGGGCTGCAGATGCTGTAGTACGTACATACCTGTATGTTTTATATACCTGTACTTGTTACATACCTGGTACTTGTTGGGATTCTGTTCCAACAGGAACTTGCC
>NW_014577691.1:112910-116362 GCF_000485595.1 Priapulus caudatus
GATATCATTCATTGACCGAATATTATATTCACCGCCGCGAAATTACACAGCTCGCGATGGTCAGTCAAGTCTGAATTCGCGAAAATATACGTGAAAAATGTGGCGTATACAGTATATTAACTAAGCTATATTATATTCTAAGCTATAGTGAACAGTTATATTATACCTCTCAGCAGGCTTCTATGATGAGGAGGATCGCATGTGATAGTCTGGTCGGGTGTGTGTGGTGTATAAAACATGTCAATGGAGCTTGGACAGAATCAGATCAACAGCTCCGTTATGTAACGTGCTACAGTTTAAATTACATGCTCTTGCTTTGGTGACAATGTAATGATATATGGCATATCGATGTGTATTTACATGGTTTTCAGCAGCATCATGTCGTGCGTCTCTAGTATTGGCATTTCATGACGAGCACGTTTACTACTCCGATGACTTAGGAGTTATCAAGCACGAGGCGCCGACAATATACAACCAAGTACTGGCGGGGCGACACGAGTCTCGTCGTCAAGAGAGAGAGAGGAGGGAGGGAGAGAGAGAGAGAGAGGGAGAGAGAGAGAAGAGAGAGAGAGTGAGAGGAGGTGGGAGAGAGAGAGAGAGAGAGAGGGAGAGAAGGAGAGAGAGAGAGAGAGAGAGAGAGAGAGAGGAAAAGAGAAGGGGAGCATCATTAACGGTGCTATCTCGATGTGTGTCATTGCAGGTGAGGGAGCGATGTAGGAAGGGTATCCAGCATCGATACGACCGCGGGCATGGCAGTACTCTGCGGTGGGCAAGTTCTGTTGGAACAGAATCCCAACAAGTACCAGGTATGTAACAAGTACAGGTACTATATATATATATATATATTTGTGTGTGCGTGCGTGCGTGCGTGCGTGCGTGCGTGCGTGCGTGCGTGCGTGCGTGTATGGGTGGGTGGGGGTGGAGGGTTGGTTATACATGAAATCTAGAGCTAATAATAGATATTATATATATGTTCACAACCAGTTCCATAAATAAAAATTTTGTTATTGCTCTATGCAGATGCTGTTTCAGTGGCGTCTGTGTGTGTGTGCGCGCTCCCGTGTGTGTTGTGTGCAGTAATCACTATAGGCAACCCCGTAGCACCCCCCCCCCCCCGACCCGCCATCACTCCATCATTCTTCAAACACAACACACGCCTATCTTACACACGCCCACCCACAGCATCTTCCCGACACAAAACACGCGCTTAAACATTTTAAGTGGTCGTAAAACCATTCGCATTAATCGCGTGAGTATTAACACATACACACACACGATCACGATTACACATATACGTCGGTTTCACGCCCTAATAATAATAATCAATCTCGTTTTTAATTCGCCTAATTAGCGCTAGATGTCCCACAGTCATTACTCCTCCACAGCTCCAGTGCTGTGACTAGGAAGCCAGCCCAAAAATATAATTATGACTAGCAGTATTAGCAGAAGCATCATTGTAAGGGCTAGGGGTGGGGCTGGTATGTTATACGCAGGCATGCATCATGCACGGGGAGAGTACGTGAAACGTATAGTTCGTGGGTGGTGGTGGTGGAGGTGGAGGGGGGTCCTCGCGTATTTATACCCACCAGATGTCGCTACAATAGAAATGCGCGCGTGCGAGACCCTCTCTCTCCTTCCCTGCCCTGGAATTCACGCCTCATGCATTCACGTGCAGCTCCCAACCCCAGCCACGGAGGGCTCGGCTTCCCGACTTGTGTAAATCAAGCGCTCGTGACAGACAGACAGACAGCTATATGAGCTTTTCACTGCTTTCATCAGGGCCCGCTGTAAACCGCCGCACAGACAGAACAGCGCGTATGTATGTGAGGTACAGCCCATGTGCCACGAGTGCACGCGTGCGTGCGTGCGTGCGTGCGTGCCTGGCGGTCTCGGATGCCAGCCTCATTTTAACAGTAAATGTCACGAGGCCGTGAACTCCTTATATACGCACACGCACGCGCACGCGCACGCACGCACGTACACACGCACGCACACAGTACTGCCCAGCTACTTACAGAGCATCATTACACAGATGTCTCGATAAATAGAGTAAATATTGAGTGTTTGTTGTATTCGCTTAGCATGCGATCAGGGCAGCGATGCAGACAGAGAGAGGAGAAAGAAACCGAGAGAGAGAGAGAGAGGGGGAAGCGAGAGAGAGGGAAAGCGAGAGAGAGGGAAAGCGAGAGAAAGAAACAAAGAGAAAGAAAGAAGAGAAGCGAAAGATGAACAAAGAAAGAACGAGGGCAAGAGAGAGCGGGCGAGGGAGAGTGCGCGAGTGCGTGCGTTTAAGAGGGAGCGAAAGAGAGAGAGAGAGAGAGAGAGAGAGAGAGAGAGAGAGAGAGAGAGAGAGACCGACAGAGAGAGAGACCGACAGAGAGGCAGAGAGAAAGAGAGAAAGACGGGGAGGTGTGTATATACGCTCTGACTATTACCCCCAGCGCCTACAACNTCTCCCCCCACTGTCTTCCCCTCCCACTTCTCTCCCCCACCATATCCCACCCACGCTCTCCCCTACTGTCTCCCCCTCCTCCAGAGAGCTCTCTCTCTCTCTCTCTACGCGCTGTCTCGTACTCACCAGGCCCGCGCTGTAGTAGTTGGGCAGGTACTTATCACATATGGAGGCCATGCACCAGAACGCCTGCTCAGCGGGCATGTGCATGAGCAGTACGGCCGCGATGGGAGCCATCGCCTGGCAGTAGCCGTCGACGGGGTTGTGCACCGAGTAGGCCTTCAGCACCCGGAACAAATCCTCCTGCCTGCGCGCGGAACAACACACGGTGAACATATATTCAGTACGCGGAACAACAAGGTAAACATATGTATAACAGGGTTGTGCACCGAGTAGGCCTTCAGCACGCGGAACAAATCCTCCTGCCTGCACGCGGAACAACACACGGTGAACATACATGAAGAACGTGGAACAACACAGTGAAGATATATTAAGGGGGACTTCAGCACGCGGAACAACACGCACGCACGCACGCACAGACACACACACACACACGCACGCATAGACACATGCACGCACGCACACGCACGCACGCACACACGCACGCACGCACACATGCTATCTCAGCTATGCCACAACGTCAGCAGCATCGATCGTGTGTATCAAACAGCCAGCGCACACACGGCAGGCGCAGGCGATTGAGAAGGCGACGAGAAGGAGGAAGGAGTGAGGGCAGGGCAGGGCAGGCAGACGTTTGACTCGCACGGCCCCGGCTATTAGCACTAGCAGTACGTATAGCTGTGTCGCTGTGACGAGGTTAAGCTACCGCACGCCCGGGGTGGATGCCGGGATGAGCGATCGAGCAAAAACACGCGCCGCTCCAGATCACGTTACCACTCTAGATCTCTCTCTCTCTCTCTCTCTCTCTCTCTCTCTCTCTCTCTCTCTCTCTCTCGAGGGGGGGGGGGGCTCATCTATACAACCCGCGTTGACCGCTCGC
>NW_014577691.1:116372-117994 GCF_000485595.1 Priapulus caudatus
GAGAGAGAGACGACAGAGAGGCAGAGAGAAGGAGAGAAAGACGGGGGAGGTGTGTAATATACGCGGCGGACTGAGGACCCCCAGCGCCTACAACCCGCAGCATACACACACTGACCAGCAGCACGGGACGTCACAATATGGAATCCGACGAAATGATGAGATAAACACCATAGCGACAGCTGCATGCTTGTCGGGGCGCTCTCACGCGCTCTCTCTCCTCTGTCTCTCTGTCTCGTCTCTCCGCTCTCACTCGTCACTTCACTCCGCACTCTCACTCTCTCTTCTCTCTCTCTCTATCGTCTCCTCTCCTCTCTCTCTCGCGTCGCTCTCTCTCTCTCTCGCTCTCGCTCTCGCCTCTCTCTCTTCTCGCTCTCTCTCTTCGTCTCTCTCGCGCTCTCTCTCTCTCTCATCTCTCTCTCTCTCTCGTCTCACTCTGCTATCTCTCTAGAGGGGAGCGCCTGATATGTACACCAGTGTTGACCTGCTTGCCTGACAGGAAACATCATTGATCATGTCTTCACAGGATGCGACATCAAATGGCCGCCTAATACCGACGCTACCACACAGACACACAGACACACATCACACGCCCGCACGACACGCACGCTACACACACACACACACTACACACACGACGCCACACACAAAGACGCACCGCACTGCACGCACGCACGCACGCACACAATCACACACGGACACACACATCACCGCACGACACAAACAACAGACGCACGCCACGCAGGCACGCAGCACGCAACGCACATACATCACACACAACGGCGCGGCACACACGCCTACGCAGCACACAACGCAGACGCACGCACACACGCAGACGCCAACACGCAGCCAGCGCACGCACGCACGCACGCAGTGCGGCGCGCGGCGACACCACATACACACACACAAAGCACACACACACACACACACACATACACACACGCACACACACACACACGCACGCACGCACACACACCATATACAAACACAGAGGACCCAGGGGATAGACAGGGGGATACCAGCTGGCGTGTCAGCAGCAGCAGCGATCAGTGATTCCTTGCTGTGCTGTCATCGTATCCGGCAGGAGGAGCAGGCCGCGCGTGTGTACAGATGCTGTCTACGGTTACAATCACGACGATCGTCACACAGTCCCGTATATCCGAGCTATGCATACTGCAGCTACTATACTGCATACTGCATACTGCATACTGCTACTATACTGCATACTGCTACTATACTGCATAGTGCTACTATACTGCATACTGCTACTATACTGCATACTGCTACTATGCATACTGCTACTATACTGCATACTGCTACTATGCATACTGCTACTATACTGCATACTGCTACTATGCATACTGCTACTATACTGCATACTGCATACTGCATGCATACTGCATACTGCATACTGCATGGCCCATTCTCTCTTCTGCCTGCCCCCCCCCTCCTCTCGCTCACCCCCCTTCCTCCTGCATTTCCCCTTCCACTCCCAAACCCCTTCACTCTCAACATTTCTCTCATTCTCTCTCTCTCTCTCCATCTCTCCCTTATCTGTGCTCTCTCTCTCTCTCTCTCTCTCTCTCTCTCTCTCTCTCTCTCTCTCTCTCTCTCTCTCTCTCTCT
>NW_014577691.1:119345-131403 GCF_000485595.1 Priapulus caudatus
TATGTATGTATGTATGTATGTATGTATGTATGTATGTATGTATGTATGTATGTATGTATGTATGTATGTATGTATGTATGTATGTATGTATGTATGTATGTATGTATGTATCTATGTATGTATGTATGTAATTGTATGTATGTATGTATGCATGCCCATGCATGCATGCATGTATGTATGTATGTACGAATGTGTGTGTGTGTATGTATGTATGTGTGTAGGTATGTATGTATGTGTGTATGTGTGTGCGTGCGTGCGTTCGTGCGTGCGTGCGTGTGTGTGTGTACAACATAGAACACAAGTACAGAGCACAAAGCAAAAAAGACAGAGCTGACGCATGGGGAACGAAGCACGCGAGCAGACGTGGAGACAAGCAGAGAACACAGAGCTGACGCATGGGGAACGAAGCACGCGAGCAGACGTGGAGACAAGCAGAGAACACAGAGCTGACGCATGGGGAACGAAGCAGGGGAACAGACGTGGAGACAAGCAGAGAACACAGAGCTGACGCATGGGGAACGAAGCACGCGAGCAGACGTGGAGACAAGCAGAAAACAAAGCGACAGAACAACATCATACGGCTGATCACGGCCGCGGGCGACGGCACCCCTCTATGCAAACACACACACGCACGCACGCACACACACACTCTCTCTCTCTCTCTCGCGCTCTCTCTCTCTCTCTCTCTCTCTCTCAATCACGCGCGCGCGCACTCGAGTTGTGTTTTCAGTTCAAGCCCTCAATAAAATCGGGGCAGGGCGCGTTATTGTAAGCTAGCTGTAGGAGATTTTACCATGCCGCACTATACCACTAGGTTAGCTGCTACATACATCGCCTTCTGTAGGCTATAGAGCCTACAGGCGGCAGGCGGACCCCCGGAGCGGTGGTGGTGTGAAGATTTTTCAGCTACATGCCTGTCGTCGGCGAGTGACGGTCGCTGCCGACGGTAAGCGGTGATGAGTCGATGAGGCCGACCGGCTGACGTCGTCGTCGTTCAACACGAACGCTGCTGCGCATGCGCTGCTGAATCTATCTATATATTTATCTATCTGTCCGTCCATCTATCAAGCAATCATCCATCAATCCAATCCAACTAGCTCTATCTCCATCTCTCTCCGCACCTCGCTCCCTCTCTCCTTCCCTCCCTTCATTCCTCTCTCCATCCGTCCTTTTCTCTCTAGCTTGCGCGCGCTCTCTCCCTCTCTCTGTGTCGTCTCCTCTTCCACGTCTCTCCTCTCCGCGCTCTCTCTCCCCCTTTCTGCAAGTTCACTGCATTCTTCCACCGTAGATTTTCGCAAACATATAAACAATTTATGTAATCAAGTGAATGCGTGGCGAAACTAAAAACTCATCTACGTTTGATCCATCCCCCCCCCCACCCTGTAAGCATCGCTGCTTCATCAAATTTCTCTCATCCCTATCTCCCTACTCCCCATCCCTCTACTATCCCCCTACTTCCCTCACCCCTATCCCCTACTATACCCCAACCTATCTACCCCCTACTACCCCCTACCCTATCTATCCCCCTACTACCCCCTACCCTATCTATCCCCCTACTACCCCCTACCCTATCCTATCCCTATCCTATCCCCCTACCCCATCTCTATCTCTACTTTCCTCATCCCTATCTCCCTATCCCTACTATCCCTATTTATCCCCCTACCCTATCTATATCGCTACTTCCATCATCCCTATCATCATCAGCAGAGCGCACACACACGCACGCACGCACCCACACGCACGCAGGCAAACACACGCACGCGCGCGCACACACGCACACGCACGCACACACGCACACCCACGCACGCGCGCGCACACACGCACACGCACGCACACACATCAATCCTGCATCCCCTCACGTCCCATGAGCCTAACTCCTAGCACATAGAAGGCTTCAACATCCCTACTAGCATTTTGATTTAGAATTTCACACTGGGTTTTAATGACGACAGCATTAGTAAATACAACATCAACCGCCAAATATAATCGTAATACAAACGAGCCATTTCGCTGCGTAATTTCGCCTTCGCATGACTTTCCTAACTGCATATATACAAACAGCGCGCTAAATCCGCGTGTTAGAATCCGGTACAGAACGTAGGCAGGACTTTAGTCTAAGATCTGCTTAGAATTTCAATTAGCGGAGGGCGAAGCGGTTTGGGATAACACGGCGTTTCACGCACGCGGCGGGGGGGGGGATAAGCGTAGGCACTTATGGTTGGCCATCGTCCTTCCTTCCTTTCGTTGTTGGTCCCTCGATGGTACATAAGGCTTGGCGTATATAATGGCCGTTGCGAATAATGTGCACCCAAGTGCCTATACGGTTGGCCATGCACCTCCTCAGAGATAATAAATTTAACCGTGGGAAAAATAATTTTCAACCGCGGTACAATTAAGTAACAATTTCGAGTACGACGGCCAACGTCCGCGCTTGTAGATGCACATTGTTGCAACAAACATGTATCGTAACAGGTCGGTGTCGCCGATTCCCGAAATCCATGAATTCGCCAAAATTGGCTGTTTGTGAGAAGGAGATGTCGTCAGCTCCCGCGACAGTCTCGACATTCTCATCAACAACAGCATTCACCATCAACAACGGCAACTCTGCAACAACGTATCTCTGCAACAACGGCATCTCTGCAACAATGACATCTCCTGCAACAATGGCATCTCTGCCAACAACGACATAGATTTTGCCAAACAACAGCATTTCACAATCAACAACGACATCTCTGTAACAACGGCATCTCTGCAACAACGACATTAGATCTATGCAACGACAGCATTCACCATCAACAACGACATCTCTGTAACAATGGCATCTCTGCAACAACGACATAGATCTATGCAACAACAGCATTCACCATCAACAACGACATCTCTGTAACAATGGCATCTCTGCAACAACGACAGAGATCTATGCAACAACAGCATTCACCATCAACAACGACATCTCTGTAACAACGCGATCTCTGCAACAACGGCATAGATCTATGCAACAACAGCATTCACCCATCAACAACGACATCTCTGTAACAACGACATCTCTGCAACAACGGCATCTCTGCCCAACCAACGGCATCTCATCAACAACGGCACCTACTGCAAAACGCATCTCTGCAAAACAGCATTCACCATCAACACGGCAACTCTGCCAACAACGACATCTCTGCAACAACGGCATCTCTGCAACAACAGCATTCACATCAACAACGGCAACTCTGCAACAACGACATCCTGCCAACAACAGCATCTCTGCAACAACGGCATTTCTGCAACAACGGCATCTCTGCAACAACCGCATCTCATCAACAACGGCACCTCTGCAACAACGGCATCTCTGCCAACAACGGCAATTTCTGCAACAACGGCATCTCTGCAACAACGCGATCTCTGCAACAACGGCATCTCATCAACAACGGCATCTCTGCAACAACGGCATCTCTGCATGCAACAACGGCATCTCATCAACAACGGCATCTCTGCAACAACGGCCATCTCATCAACAACGGCATCTCTGCAACAATGCATCTCGTCTTCGCAGGCAAACCTCCAGAACGGACAACGGTGGGAGATTTCACGCGTAAAGCGTGCAATGATTTGTTCCACCTAAACAGAGTAGACTCATTGATGAAAACAGATCTATCTATCTATCCATCTATCTAGCCACCCAGCCATTCATTTATCCATCATCAGTCCATCATCCATTCATCTATTCATCCATCATCAACCCATCCACAATCCACACACACACACGCACGCACGCACGCACGCACGCACGGCACGCACGCACGCACGCACGCACGCCACGCACACCACACACACACACACACACACACACACGCGCGGACGTAGACTGTGACAAGCTGATCCATCACCCCCACCCATCCACCACTGATTACCCTCACCATGGCTACACCACTACCCACATCGCTAACCACGGTAACAGCGTGCATGGGGAAGTCTCGTGCGTGAGTGCGCACGCAGCAATAGCTGTAGAGCGAGTGTACGGGTGCGTGTAGTATACGGGTATATATATATATATATATATACATACGGGTGGGCATCTGCATCGCAGTCATTCCTTGTTACGTACGATGACAGATTGATAACGGATCTTTATATATATAGATAGATAGAGCCGATAATGGGAGCAATTGCTGCACAAAGAAATGACAACCACCCATGCATGGGTCGGTTCACGTGTATGCCTTGATTCTCCTACCTCCTCTCGTGGTTCCTTTCACACACTTTAATATTTTCACTATTGTCCCCTCTTGTTCTCTCCCTTCTGCCCTTACCTGCTAGACTTCTTGCATCCCTCTTTCCTTTTCTCTTTTTTCTCTGTCTCTCTCTCTCTTTCTCTCTCTCTGTCTCGCGCGCTCTCTCTTTCTCTCTCTCTCGCTCGCTCTCACCGTCTTCCCCCCTCTCTCCCTCTCACTCGGTCTCTCTCGCTCGCTTTCTCTCGGTCTCTTTCTCTCTGTCTCTCTCTCTCTCTCTCTCTCTAGCTCTCTCTCTCTCTTTCTTTCTCTCTCTCTCTCTCTCTCGCTCTCTCTATCTCTCCTCTCTCTCTCCTCACTCTCTCTCGCGCGCTAACTCTTCTAGCTCTCTTGCTCTATCTCTCTCGTGCGCACGCTCCCTCTCTCTCTCCCCCCCTATTCTTCACACAAAACACTCCCGATAACTGATTTTACCATTCTCCACTTGAAAATGATGATTGTCAAGATTCCTGCTATATCAGTGGATCAATGAGCTCCGTCTACCCGTCTGCCCACAACTCTCCTTAAAAATGTCCGTCCTGTCTCTGAATCTCTCTGCGTCTCTCTCTCTCTCTCTCTCTCTGCCCGTCCACAACTCTCTCGGTCCCTTTAACTCTAACCCCGTCAAACTCCCCGACACACACACGCGCGCGCGCACGCACGCACGCACGCAGGCACACACACACACACACACACACACACAGACAATGAACTCTGCGTGCCCCTATAACACCCCACCCACCACCCACACCATATACAGCCAGCTCCTGAATAAACCCATAAACCCTACTGCATGCTTAAATATATATATACGTACATGTATACATATCTACAGCCTGAACATGCGCGGTTTAAGCGATGTGTCATAGCACACACACGCACGCACGCACACGCACACGCACGCAATCCAATGTATTTGCAATTGCGAACTTTTTTCGTGCCACTTCTCGGCTGCTGCTGCGCGCCGCAGCAGGAAAGAACAAGAACACAGGAGAACAGGCTTTCTAACAGCCGAGGTAAACAGCCCGAGGCAGCAGTGACTCTACACGCGATACCGGGCCACACACCCCGGCAACCACAAGCAATATCCCAAAACCACGAGCAACAGCCCAGCAACCATGAGAAGCACCCTGGCAACCGTGAGCAACACTCCAGCAACCACAAGCAGCACCCTGGCAACCACGATCAACATCCCGGCAACCACGAGCAACACCCTGGCAACAACCACAAGCAACACCCCAGCAACCACTAGCAACACCCCGGCAACTACGAGCAACACCCTGTTAACCACGAGCAACAGCCCGGCAACCACTAGCGACACCCCGGCAACCGCGAGTGACACCCTGGCAACCACGAGCAGCCCCCCAACCACTAGCAACACCCCGGCAACAACCACGAGCAACACCCTGGCAACCACGATCAACACCCCGGCAACAACCACGAGCAACACCCCGGCAACAACCGCGAGCAACACTCCAGCAACCACGAGCAACATCCCGGCAACAACCACGAGCAACACTCCAGCAACCACGAGCAACACCTCGGCAACAACCACGAGCAGCAGAAGACGAAGATGAGGCGTATTACCTACTAGCAGGAGCATGCTCAGTATAACTATAATTCTGGTACCAAGCATCAACTACCGCACTGCTGCTGATGATGACAGACCATGCTTAGTAGCCACGAACAGCTCAGTTGAAAGTGAATCCCCATCTAGCTGTTGTAAATGATCTCGCTCCTCCACCGAGCTTCCTCCTCCTCCTCCTCCTCCTCCTTCTCCTCCTCGCTCCGCTTCCCTGGCTTAAAACAGCCACGCCCAGGTGCAGCATCATTGCGCTTACTTAGGTGTACCACGAGCACGCCACTAATTGTTCTCATCATCGTAACAAACCACGGCTTCAGCCAGCTTCCCGCCCTGCATCAGGGGAAGCTGTATCCGTCCGTCCGGGCAGCTGTCCCGTTAATTGGCATTGATCATCAGCGCTCCCTCCTAATTAGCATCAGCATCAGCATCAAGTGACGACACGCTCATTGCCACGAGTCTCTCTCTCTAGTCTCTACTACTAATCAGGTGCTGCTTCCATTACGGTTGAACTGCAGTCAGCAGCAGTCAGTCGTGCTGGCGTGCATGAGCGATGCTAGGCTAGTTGCTGAAGGCTGATGTTTGAACACAGAGAGTCGCAAGCATTGATTGGATTGCCGGATTTCACGTTGAGATGGAGCTCGCACACACATAAACACGCACGCACGCACACACAAACACACACACACACACACACACACACACATCGCTATAGGTATAACTATGGCTAGTACGCTATGCCTACTATAGCTACGTCTACCCGCACACACACTTGCCATATGTCTGCACAACTTTCTCACTTGCTCATAGCTTCACATCGGAGTATGTAGTTCATGTGCATAGAGAAAACAAGCAAACAATACCTGAAAACTAGGCGAGGCAGGGGAAAGGAAAGCAAACGCTAGGAAAGCAAGCAAGCCGAGACTCACGGCTAGTGATCATCCAGCTACCGGACAGTCGTGAAAACAGTCTGGGACAAGAGAGAGGGGAAGAGATATAGAGAGAGAGATAGAGAGGGAGAAAGAGAGAGAGGGAGAAAGCTCAACAAAAAAGAGAGGCAGAGCCAGATGTGAGCGAGAGAACGAGAGAAAGGGAGGGAAACAGCAAGAGAGAGAGAAGGGAGGGTAGAGACAGACACAGAGAGATAGAGATAGATCGAGAGAGAGAGAGAGAGAGAGAGAGAGAGCGCCGGAGAAGATGAAAACGAGAACGAGAAAAAGAAAGAAAGCGACAGCAAGAGAAAGAGCTGGGCGGCACACAGAGAAAGAGAGAGGGTTTCTGAGAGATTGGAACAGACAGAGAGAGAGAGAGCACGCGAGAGAGAGCACGCGAGAGAGAGAGATCCTGCGCGCGAGAGAAAGAGAGAGAGAGCGCACACGAGGGTGAAAAAGAGAGGTGGCAGAGTATTCGCCTGTACTACAAACAAAGCTGCTATTATCTAGACTTACCTTCTTGTATTTTTTACACATGTACTTGTCCCAGTTCTCTAGCATTTGCAGCCACTTCACCTCCCGTCGTCGGATCACCTCGACAGGTACTGGCACGTCGCTGCAAGTAACGAGGCAACCAGCATTAATCACCGATCACTCCACGACAGCTCACAATGGGTCACGATGAAGTGTTGAGGTGATGTGCATAAGAATGCTCGTATGTACCCTAGAAGCTTAGATGTTAGGTTAACCAGTGAATGTGTAAATGTAAAAAAATGAAGACTAAAGTTTAATATTTTTTTGAGAAGTTTTTTTTGGGGAACTAACTTAGCATACGTCTATAACGCTTCCATCTGTGTAGAAAACAGAACAGGAAAAGTTTTCGGATTTTTCTGGGGAAGTTTTTTTTAAAACAACTTAGAATACGTCGCTGCCACATCGTCGCATGCATCGTCGTCGTGCTGACATTCGTGTTGGAAACAGAACAGGAAGTTTTCGGATCTTTTTCGGAAGTTTTTTTTAAACTAATCCTGTATATACCTCTATAATGCTGACGTTCGTATGGGAAACAGAAAGTCGTGTATTTATAGTCGGATATCGTGGATTCATAGTAAATTTTGCACGCGAAGGAATTCTGAGGTCGCTATTTTCAAAAGACACGGATAGCGCAATCAGACGCACAATTTCGACCCCTGGCTTCTTCGGCGAAAAACATACGACCCACAGATCTATCAGGGGCAAGACACTAACAATAACAAAAAATAAAAGTGAAAGGAAAACATCCCTTGTTATCTTACTCTAGTTGTATCGCTCACCAATAAACAACCATAACCTTCATGTAAACAATAACAAACACATCCCTCCTTCCCTGCCAGAAAACATTTGGTACCAATCACTCATATATAGCACCGATCATTAACACGTATAACACCAATCATTGCTATATTACCATTTTGCTCTTGATTTTATATATATCATTTTATATACCACCAATTATTAATATCAGCACTAATTGTTACAATATAACACCTATCGTTAATTATATATCACCAATCATTAATTATATAACACCAATAATTGGTAGTTATATAACACTAATCGTCACTATATAACAGCAATCGTTAATTATATAGCAGCAATCATTCATATCTGCCATCAATCGTGAATGAGTTAAGTTCTAATTTCAGAATATTTTTTGCAAGTGCTGCAAATCAAAGCCACACACACACACGCACACACATTTCACCTCTTGCACATTAACATTATCCCACGTGTTCTCCCACAAGCCGGTTATTTTCAGTTCAAGTCTATAGCAGCACTGCAGGCTTACTATTTGCAGCCAGCACCCCCCCACCCCACCCACCCTTTCCACCTTTTACACGCCAGTGAGTCAGCAGCAAACCCACACCGCCAGCAATATATGCATACACTCACCAAAGACGCTGTAAAATCTTATTGCATAGGTTGCCGCCTCAATGCGCACTGTCACCCTAACAAAGCTCGTGCACCTATAAACGTTGAGTCAATACCACCCGAGCATACTGCACAGACTGAGGCAAACAACCTGACCAACAGAAAGCAAACAAGGGGTGAGTGAGAAACAATTAAGTCCTCAAGACAAGACGGACAGGCACTTTGTATGGATGCGTGAGAAGTCACGGGCCTGGTCGCTGATGAAGTGAAGGAATGCCCCTCTTATCTAGACTGCAGTGGATCTTAACCTTTTTTGAGTCATGGACCCCTTTGAGAATCTGGTGAAAGCTACTGTCTCAACACAGACGTATAAGAGCGTTACCTAATTACTCTTGTGTTGGGTTATATATATACATTCTTGTATCTATGCTCACCCCACTATAGATCCACTCACTATTGCCAAACCATATCATCATCATACTCGAAAAGTGTACTATAATAAAGAGTTGAACGGAGAATAACCCCCATCTCTAATAGCACCGCTGTTTCCTCTGCACCAACGATTTTTTAAATCTTGCCTAAGAAATCTACAGCTGCTAATCTCGCCGAGGCAGCTGCAAGGATGCTGAAGCTGAAGCTGGCAGGCAGCAGAGCCGGTAAACCTCATAATTAGTTTCCATCGCTCGTTAATACGCGCACTGTAGTAATGTGCAGCAGCAGCAGGGGGTATATATGCACGCACTACTACCTACACCTGCTCACACATACTAGCACAGATGCAACTATAAATTATGCATAAACAGATACGTGTTACTATATATATATATGTGTATATACACATATCCTGACACATATATATACATAGATCTATGAAACCATGATACTGCTCACGTATACTAGCACAAATATAGACATATATACATATATACATATCCTGACATATATATATACATAGATCTATGATATGACATTGAGAGACAGTAACCATTCACGAAGAAGCGAACAACACGACTAACAATTGCGAGGGAGTATGGACAAAACCTGTTATTCAACTAGCTTCAGTTCATACCTCACAAAAAAACTCATTTAGAGAACATTTCCCCTGTGAACTGTAAGACTTTTGTAAGACTCCATCTGTCGAACAAGATGCTACATTTTCACTAAAACTACCAGGATACTAATCGACGAGCAAAGTGCCTGCAATTTCGTGCATCATTTTTTTCCGTTAAAAAAACGGACCGAGATGGAAGGTTAAATAAGAGTCGATCGACTCTTGTGTGAAGCGACAGAGACGGCTATTTCTATATGCTACCTGCCCGCGACGTGGTAGGTAAATCGTGGTGGTAATCGGTGTATCTCCGTCGGCTGCGACGTCACTGTAAGCTTCGGTTGTCGCCAACAAAACACGGAGATCTAGAGTGCTTGCTGCTGCATGCAGCTCCGCATTCCTTACAAAGGTAGGCGCCCGCCGAGTATGATGAAAGAGGATATATCATACAGATGAGATATATCAGCGAGGATTGATTGAGGGGAGTGTTTGTATGCATGTGATGCGTTAATGTAGGTGGGCGAGTGCATGCACGCTCACAGGAACGCTCTCACGAAGGCTCGCACGAACGCTCTCACGCACGCACGAACGCACACAAGTGGTGGACACTCTCTTTCTTCTTAATCCATAGAGCCTTCCCTCCTTCTCTTCTTCTTCTCCTTTTTCTTCCTCCTCCTCCTCCTCCGCCTCCTCCTTTGCCTTCTTTTTATTCTTCTCCTCCTTCACTTCCACCTCTTCCTCTTCCTCTGCCTCCTCCTCCTCTGCCTCCTCCTTCTTTTTCTTCTTCTTCTCCTCCTCCTCCAATTCCTCCTCTTCGGCCTTCTCCTCCTCACCCTCCTCTGTAAGCACCTCTTTCCCTCCGCATTCTCCCCCTTTGACCTCTCCACCTTCTTCTCCTAATCCACCCCCACCTTCCTCTCCTCATTCTTAGCACGCACGCACGCACGCACGCACGCACGCACGCACGCACGCACACACGCACACACACACACACAATCTAATCCTGCATCCCCTCACGTCCCATGAAGCCTAACTCCTAGCACATAGAAGGCTTCCAACATCCCTACTAGATTGATTTTAGAATTTCACTCGGGTTTTAATGACGACACATTATGTAAATACAACATCAACCGCCAATATAATCGTAATACAAACGAGCCATTTCGCTGCGTAATTTCCTTCGCATGACTTCCTAACTGCATATATACAAACGCGCGCTAAATCCCGTGTTAGAATCCGGATACAGAACGTAGCAGGGACTTTAGTCTAAGATCTGCTTAGAATTTCAATTAGCGGAGGGGGAAGCGGTTTGGGATAACACGGCGTTTCACGCAGCGGGGGGGGGGGGGGATAAGCATAGACACTTATGGTTGGCCATCGTCCTTCCTTCCTTATCGTCTTGGTCCCCCGATGGTACATACGGCTGTGGGTATATAAGCCGTTGTGAATAATGTGCACCCAAGTGCCTACGGTTGGCCACCGTCCTCAGAAATAATAAATTTTACCGCGGGAAAAATAATTTCAACCGCGGTACAAGTAACAATTTCTGAGTACGACGGCCAACCGTCCGCGCTTAGATGCACATTGTTTGCAACAAACACGTATCGTAACCACGGTGTCGTGTCGCCGATTCCCGAAATCCATGAATTCGCAAAAATGGGCTGTTTGTGAGAAGGAGCTGTCGTCAGCTCCCGCAACAGCCTCGACATTCTCATCAACAACAGCATTCACCATCAACAACGGCAACTCTGCAACAACGATATCTCTGCAACAACGGTATCTCTGCAACAATGACATCTCTGCAACAATGGCATCTCTGCAACAACGACATAGATCTATGCAACAACAGCATTCACCATCAACAACGACATCTCTGTAACAACGGCATCTCTGCAACAACGGCATAGATCTATGCAACAACAGCATTCACCATAAACAACGACATCTCTGTAACAACGGCATCTCTGCAACAACGACATAGATCTATGCAACAACAGCATTCACCATCAACAACGACATCTCTGTAACAACGGCATCTCTGCAACAACGGCATAGATCTATGCAACAACAGCATTCACCATCAACAACGGCAACTCTGCAACAACGACATCTCTGCAACAACGGCATCTCTGCAACAACGGCATTTCTGCAACAATGGCATCTCTGCAACAACGGCATCTCATCTACAACGGCATCTCATCAACAACGGCACCTCTGCAACAACGGCATCTCTGCAACAACGGCATTTCTGCAACAACGGCATCTCTGCATGCAACAACGGCATCTCATCAACAACGGCATTTCTGCAACAACGGCATCTCATCAA
>NW_014577691.1:137181-139313 GCF_000485595.1 Priapulus caudatus
CTGTCGGATCCAAATTAGCGTAGCCATCAATTTAGGTTTAGATCAGGTACAGTGCTGTCTCAATGGCTTTCGTGCAAGCCATTCCATGTAAGATTGGCAACGATAGGCCGAGGACTGGCCTACCCATGGCTTGATCGAACTTCTGGTTGTCATATTTTAGTCTCTGAAAATTTTTGAAGTATGTGGTGCGTAAGACGAACGAGAAGCAAGTCGGATTGATATCGTCTGTGTAATGGTTGGTTCGCTTCTTTCAATTGTTTTGTCTGCCTCAGTCTCGACCTAGCTAATTGACCACCACACACTTCTGGTGGGTCAAACTGATTAACTCATCAGTTAGCTTTTGAGACAAGCCTGGCAGGTAGGCGCGAAACGTTAAGTGGTACGTTTCCAATCTCACTCGAACGGTTGAGTAAAAATTAACCCTGTTACATATATTAGTCTACCAACCGAATGAACTTATTATTATTATTATTATATTTATTTATTTATTTATTACAAGTAATTAATTTATATAATATAATCTTTATTATACGCTCCTGCTACTACTAGCATATATATATGTTTACAGTATTACACGGGTAGTATATATTTTAGATATAAATGTGTTTACGTTATTACATGGGTATATCCATGCTGGCACGTACAGCCACGTACCAGGGTAAGGAAGGTCAGAGGTCACGTCCTCGCTTTACAACAGCGAGTACAATGGTCAATTCTACACGCACAGGAAATCTACACAGGAGTGTGAGGGTAATTACGCTATATGTACAGCTAAAGCAGGCAGGCCTAATCAAGCCGACCCGTAAAGCATATCCTTAGATAAATGCCCAATTTGTTTTGCCCGGCCCTACTATGTATATATACCGCTGCCTCAACTACCTTAGATATAGACTCCCATCACGCCGCCACGGATCGGGAAGCTAAGTTACTACTAGGGAGGACAGTACGTGGTCGCTGAGGGACATGTTGGGTTGGGGACGGTCTACGTGTCGTATATCCTCCCACGCGGGGGGGGGTAGGGTGGCTTAACTCTGTCATGGTCGATGTCGTGTGGCTTGACACAACAGCTGCTGGAAACGAGATGCTTGGCGGAAAGCTAGGCAGGTCTCCCTTACACGCGAGCGCGCACGCACGTGGTGGGGTCAGCCGCTGTATATACACACGTACACGCACACCACACACACAACACACGCACACCACGCACGCACGCACGCACGCACGCACGCACACACACATACAGAGGGAGAGACAGGGAGAGACAGGGAGAGACAGGAAGAGAGAGGGAGAGAGAGACACGCGCGGGTAACGAATGCACGGATACACACACGACCAAGACACCCAGCTGCCAAGATGCCAAGACGCACGCACATGACATACACACACGTCGAGTCACGAATGCACGCACACATACACACAGCCAGCTAAGTCACCCTGTTGCAAAGATAAACAGTCACACAGCGTTCACAAATCCACATCTTCCGCTGCAGTCAATCCTGGAGCAGTAGAGGGCAGTGCCTACCCACTCAGTTATCACCCTTACTTTATACCCACAGTGTTCGTACAACTCAATACCAACTAGATGATACGATTAAGAAATTGTAACGGAGAAGTTAACTGGTAGATAGATCTGTTGAAAGAATTAGACTACAACCGTACTTCGTGCACATTGTGTACAGACGTTCGTTAACTGGTGAATAGATCTGGTGAAAGAATAATAGGCTACAACTGTACTTCGTGCACATTGTGTACAGACGTTCCATAACGTCCAGTGAAGCATCCCTCCGACTCACAAGTTGGTTTGGTGGGCTCATGGCTGACCGGCTAAACTGGGCTGACTAGGGAAGTCTTCACCAGTATGCAAGGTCAAGTATTAAAGCTAATACTCTGTGCAGAATTTCCCATTCAATTCATTAGACCTGTTCGATTGAAACGCGCACACCGCACGTGTGCATGACTCAGGACTGGGATTAGGCACGAAGCAAAAAAAAACTAAATGTCATATGCCACTAGCATCTCTGCCAGTTTCAACGCGTGTTAAAACTCCAAGCTCTCTCTCTCTCTCTCTCTCTATCTCTCTCTCTCTCTCTCTCGCTCTCGCTCTCGCTCTCTCTCTCTCTCTCTCTCTCTCTCTC
>NW_014577691.1:142150-144210 GCF_000485595.1 Priapulus caudatus
CGCACGCACGCACGCACGCACGCACGCACACACACACACACACACATGCGCACGCACGCACACACACGCACGCACATGCGCGCACACACATGCGCGCACATACACGCAGGCACGCACGCACGCGCGCACATGCGCCACAGACCCAGCATGTTAACTCTAAAATCAAGCCGTCGCCGGGATATACATTTCCAAAAGAAAACATTTCGCGACCACACGTACATACCATAACACAACACCGCTGCGGATACATTTTAATATAGGTCAACCCTCCCGCTGTTGCTATTTACGGCCAAGACAATCACACCGCTCACACACCACGCAGACGAACACTTGTACATTGTGTGCGAAGTGCAAATACGCACGTTAACGTCAGCATGATCAATAGGTGTTCGAACAATCGAATTTCCATTCTGACATACACGCGGAGATTTCCTTCCTGCACACAGCAATAGCAAGCACGCATCTACTACCAGGAGTGTATAATATATAGAATAGTAAATTATATAAAGTATTATATATATAACAGGGTTAATTTTTACTCCACCGTGAAGATTGGAAACGTACCGCTTACGTTTCGCCTCCTGCCAGGAGGCTTTCTCAAAGTTAACTGATGATTATCAGTTTTGACCACCAGGTGGTGTGGTGGTCAATAGCTTAGTCTGCACGTGACTAAGCCTGTATCCCCCCTCGTCCCAGTTGATGTTCGGGGTCTTGCGGATCCAGATGGCCTCCTTAATCCAACGCCTGATTTTGATTGGCTAGCAATCGATGATCTTCGAATTCTCCCAATCGATGGTGTGATTGTCCTTCGCTACGTGGTCAGTGATCACGGATTTGATGATTTCGGTAGCGGACTGTTTTTGTTGGGCCCTTGTGAACGATTTGGGTGCTACGGTGTCTACGTCCTTTTTGTGTTCTTTAAGGCCGGTTTCAAATTTTTGGCCGGTTTCTCCAATGTAACTTTTATCACACATTGCACACGGTATCTTGTAGACACAGTCCGTAATGTTGTGCATATCTGTTCTGTCCTTAGGGTGTACCAAAAGCCGTTTTAGGGTCTTAAACGGTCTAACTGTTGAAGCCACACCTGCATTTTTTAGGCGATGTTGAACTACGCCTGTGACGCCTCTGCCATAGGGTAGGACAATCATCGCCTTCGGTTTCTCCGTGGAGGTTTTCTTTTGGGATGTTGTTTTTTCCCGTGATGTGTTCATCTCCTTCGACACTTTTTCGAGTGTCCAATTGGGGTAGCCGCATTTTCCTAGTGCGTTCTTGATGTGGCGCGCTTCAGCTTCCCGGTCCTCACTCTCCGTTATGATCTTGTCCCTATGATCAAGTAGCGTCCGTACCACTGACAGTTTATGGTTGACTGTGTGGTGTGAGTTGAAGTTTTAGTACTGGTCCGTGTGGGACTTTTTCCTATACACCGTCAGTTTTAGTGAACCATCTTCTCGTTTATGGATGAGTGTATCGAGGAACAGAATTTTTTGATCGAGTTCTTCCTCGTACGTGAATTTGATGTTGTTGGTACTGTCGATGCTGTTGAGGTGTTGTGTCCATTGTTGGACTGTACCAGACTTGATGATTTACAATGTGTCATCCACATAGCGTAGCCACAATTTAGGTTTGAGATCAGACGGTGCTGTCTCAATGGCTTTCGTTTCAAGCCATTCCATGTAAAGATTGGCAACGATAGGCGAGACCGGGCTACCCATGGCTGCTCCGAACTTCTGGTTGTATATTTGGTCTCTGAATTTGAAGTATGTGGTCCGGTCGTAAGGACGAACGAGAGCAATTCGATGATATCGTCTGTAGTGAGGTTGGTTTAAGCTTCTTCAATGTTTTTTCTGCCTCCACTAAGCTATTGACCACCACACCATCTGGTGGTCAAAACTGATAATCATCAGTTAGCTTTGAGAAAGCCTCCTGGCAGGAGGCGAAACGTAAGCGGTACGTTTCCAATCTTCACGGTTGAGTAAAAATTAACCCTGTTACATATATTAGTCTACCAACCGAATGAACTTATTATTATTATTATTATATTTATTTATTTATTTATT
>NW_014577691.1:145900-155924 GCF_000485595.1 Priapulus caudatus
CTCTCTCTCTCTCTCTCTCTCTCTCTCTCTCTCTCTCTCTCTCTCTCTCTCTCTCTCTCTCTCTCTCTCTCTCTCTCTCTCTCTCTCTCTCTCTCTCACTCTCTGCTCTGTCTCTCTCTCTCTCTCTCTCTCTCGCGGATTGCACAGCGCACGAACCCGGGCGTGACTATGCAAATTTTTGCGCGAGGAGAATTTGGGAAAATTCGTCGCTATGAAGAAGCGGCTGCAGAACGAACACCATAGATATATATCCATCCGTCCATCCATCCATCCATCCATCCATCCATCCATCCATTGAGCCGCCCGCTATACGCCGTGACGTACTCGCGCGCAGACGCTCTCGGCAAAACAGCGAACAACGCTCGCCGACGTATTAATAATTCAGAACTTTGTACAGTGCTGCCCCGAGGCTAATCGAGTCACTTCTGCACTACACAGTCTGCTTGTCTGGATGCCTTCACTGCTCTGGTGGCCTACACGTATCCAGCCACGCCATTCGGCGCCACCATTACTAATAATCGAAGCGAAATTATTCAGTCAGCTGACGGCGGAAAGTCTACGGATTGACGTCGGACATTACATTAACATCTCGTGGTTGCAACATCACAATTCTTTGAATCAAATCTACAACAAAGGCTCAATTCAAAAGATTAACGTACAAATGGCGGTGGAGCGGTAATTCAACAGTTTGATGTCTGCTGAAGAGCAAACACATTCAATTAAAGGGTGTATTAACTATTTATTTTACTACTTTAGTACTTAACAACCCATTCCTTATTAAAACACAATCAGGACAGTTCCCATAAAACCTTGAAAGCGTTGACCGGTCAATTTTGAAGGCTTTAACAAAGCTTTCCTTCTGGTAAGAAGATACAGAAATGAACAGACATGTGGCTAATGAAAACGTGTGCGTGTGTGCCGTGCGTGTGTGTGTGTGTGTGTGTGTGTGTGCACGTGTGCATGTGTGTGTGTGCACGTGTGTGCGTGCGTGAGTGCGCGTCCGTGCGTACTGCGCGCGCGAATGTTCCCACAAGTTAACAAAAACAAAACACAGAAACATACGAAACACGGCAGAATTTGAAAAATCCACGGGACATGTAAATCAGGGTTTCTTATACATAGGAGGCACAGTGGCGCACCGCCGTTGTCAAATTTAACATCGCCGTTGTGAAAATGTTCCTGTATTTACTGATAAGTATATATCCTGTATCTATAAACCTATAAGTATATCAATACATCCTGTATTTGAATCCATAATGCGCGTTTTTTCCCCAAACTGGCCATTACCCCCTTTGTCTAATTTTCCCTCGGAAGAAACCCTGTAAATATAAGCGTAAGTTGTGCTCACTCGGTTGCGGAGTACTGCTTGCCTCCCGTGAAGCCGTATCGGTCGACGCGAAGCTCCGACGTCGTTGACAACGACGAGCCGTTGATTGTGTCGCCATCGCCGCCGTCGCTGTCGCCGAAGCTCTCCACGGACTCATCCATCTCCACCACTGTGTTGTTAGTTGCCATCGCACTGCGGGGCGATAACGAAAACTCTGCTAACGGTGAGGTAACAGTGGGGTAGCTCTACTAGTACTATACAGCAGCCTGAGTAGAAATTAACTTTTGAACAAGCGAGTCCAATGGACACCCTCAAAAAAAGGGAGTTCGCAGCAAAATGAGAGAGTCCGCAGTCTGAAGTTCAAAACTAAAGATATTTACAAAAAGGACATAAATTTTCTTGGGACACATATATTGCTAAAAAAATATATGGTAATTCCACGAGGACGTGCTCTGGAACGAACTAGTTAGTATAGCAGAATTTTCAGGTAGTCACACGGACTCATGCATATGTTAAATCAGGGAGTCCGACAGTAATTTCGCACCCTGATACAGGCATGTGGCGAACAACGGCTATAGTACTAGAGCTACCGGTGGGGTAGCTGCACTTCCACACACTATGTCCACGTCTGGACACTTGGTCAGTGGCATCTACACTTAAACTAAAAAGCTCACTCCTACTTTGGGAGCCCGGTACTAATCATCCGATATAACAGGGTTCTCCCCAGCAATTTCAGTAGGCATGTCGAGCAATCATGCAATTGGGCAATTCCTTGCAATGCCGATCACTAAGCAAAGTAAATTACGGATGCTGTAAGTGGTTCCAATACGCAGGTAAACCCTTATTATCGGTTTACATACGTACACATCCTAAACGCAGCTAAAATGCAGCTATTTAACGGTGTTTGGGATTGTCAAAAGTAAACACGGCTGGAAATTAAGGCGCGTTGATTAGGCGATCGAGTCGTGTCGAGGGGGATTTATCGTATGTCACTAATTCACTTCAACTTTGCATGCACGCCGGACACAACATGAGTTAAAGGCCTGGGAAGAACCCTGGGTAACTATCGTCATCACAGCAACTCTAACCTTAACGCTAACCAAACCTTAAACCTAATCCTAAGTCCCAATTATAATCCAGAGTCTTAAAGTTGGTGTGAGCTCGTTGGACACAAGTCATATTGGTGTACATAGCGAAACTGAACTACATTTGTTAACTAATGGATCCGTAACTACCTGGAAGTTTCATCCTGGTTAGAGTCGATATCAACATAAAATCAAATCCCTGCGCACATTTTGAAACCGAATACAAACATCGACAGTGCTGAAACTGAACCCAAGAATATATGCTGCAACATACGATACAACGCTTACAGCCAATTTTTTATCAATATCTATACATATATACTAGCGGGATACCCGGCGTTGCTCGGGGAAATCAGTGGCGTTACTCAGTTGGTGACCGCTTGGTTAAAAAGAAAATACCCAAAAAATCTAACTATCTATCTATCCATGCATCCAACCATGCATCCATCCATCCTATTCCATGCCATCCCATGCCATGCCATCCCATCCCAAACAGTGAAAAATAATAAGAATCAAAAAGATAAAAGACATTAAAAATAAAAAATAAAAAGTAAAAAGTAAAAAATTAAAAATAATACATACGAAAGAAGTAGTAGGTAAAGGGAAAAAGGGGAAAATATGTTCCCCAGCTGGGACTCGAACCCGGAATCCCGGTGTAGGATACGGATGTTCTAGTGATTAGGCCACTGCGCCGTTAGGTGTATAGACCATGGATTCACACGTACGTGATGTTAATCTGTACGCACCGCCATCTATTGATGAATAGAATTTTTCATCAATTTTTAACTTTTTAACTTTTCTAAATTTTTGTTTCAGCCAGAACCACCTCCCAGATGTGCTGATCCTGAAAATATCTTTAGTTTTCCTCTAGGCTGCGGAGTTCTCTAGTTATGCGAGTACGGACTAATTCGGCTGAACAACTTTATATATATATATATATATATATGTTCATCATAAGATTCTTCATCAGTGATGCAGGCATTCTCATAACGAGGGGTGGGACCGAATGTTTGCAGTTAAATTCTTCGAGAAATGTTTTAAGTTGTGATTCAAAGAACTGGTTTGCGTATAATACCTTCATTCACAACCTGAAAATGTATAATCCACAACATTTCCGATAGTTTAGATGGCACAGTGCCAGGTAGTCACTGCGAATAAATATACGTTGTAATCTAGTCCGAGATTCCTCTGACCAATGCCCACACCGACGATTTTGGTGGATTTGGTGTGGGTTACACCCTAGCCCACACCAAAACCACCAAAATCGTCGGTGTGGGCATTGGTCAGAGGAATCTCGGACTAGTTGTAATCATACTCCACTGACTAGACTGGGATTACATTGTGATGCAATGGACATCATACATGCACTTATGCTCATAGGGTCTATGTCCCCTAGGGTACTGCCGGAACGTACCCTGGTAACTATCTGATATGGTTAGGGTCAGAGTTAGGGTTAGGGTTAGGGAGTAGGCGTAGGCGACTCCCTAGACTCGTTAGTGGAGTAGGCGAGGTACGGTCCGGCATATTAGATAGTACCAGGGTACGTTCCGGCAGTACCCTGGGGGCCATAGACCCTCTCAGCTGCACTGAACCTGAGATACATTTGGACATTTCCAACTGAAACTGCTAGTGCTATGGCATAAATATGATATGTGAATACTTTGGTTTGTCATTTGAAGCGTGCATGTGTGTCCATAATTACTAACATACTGTATATATATCTAGCGAATCATATGGTGATTAAGATGATGATATGAATTATTTTATTATATATGATCATATATGACATGATCATGATCAGGTAGATGATTTCATAAACAAATCTGTCGCGTTACTACGCCATGGTTAGTGTCATATTCAGTAAAAGACAGAGTCAAACAAACAAAAAACTATCGTTAGCACGGCGTATTTGCACGATTATTCATTAGAACATCACGAAAAAACTAGGTGTAGCAGGTATAGCACACTGTACACACAGACACAGTGTCACTAACACAAACAGCAACACTTCGACAGTCACAGTGTCGCTATCGCCGTATCGGTGCAGCTCGATCATGGTCGTTTACGTTTACTATAAAGATAAAGACAGTGCCATTTCTTACCTCCAACTATGAGAATCCTATCTCAGGTTGTATCCTGCACTAAAAACACATTTCAAACGTGAGTAAAAGCAACAGATTTCACTAAAATACTAAACTGTGAATAGATAGATTCCCCACATTATGCAAAAGCTTTGCAGACATGGCTGTTGACCAGTGGCGCCACCACCAGTGCTTGTTTATTTGCCATCGTCATCATCTCCCCAAGATGGAACAGTTGACATGTGCTGCTGATCACTGACAGCATAATCAGTAATATAATTAACTCGTTAAAATTTGATTAACAATTTTCGTAAAACAGTTGACTGGAGAATTAATAATTGGCTTAACGACATATGTAATCAAAATTCTTTTGCAATATGAAGCCAATGAATGTGCTCTCTCATTACACTTCTGTTCTTCCTTTATCTCTCTTCTTTTCATTTGCTCGCCGTATAACTAGAGCTAAGCCTATTAATTAATGCTATCACAGCGTTCCTCCACTTCTTCTACAGCTCCCCATGCTCTACATTCTATTCTGCTCGTCCTTTTGGTCGTAGGCCCCACCCTCCTACACTGACTTGTTCCCATGCCTTCTACACACTCCCCCCTTTACATCATCTACACCCAACTAGTTGTTCTCCTTCACACGTACTTTACCAATACATATATCCTTATTAGATAACTTGCACGTGCTTATAAACCATCACCACTTCATAGATATTTCAGTGTCGTAAAGCACTATGACAGAATAAATTGTGATTAGGAAAACATAAAAAATATCAAAAAGGAATTGAGAAGTAAAACAAAAGCATATATTTACAAAATTCTTCAATGTACAAAACGTTACACACTTTCCTTCTCCTTTTCAACGTGAGGACATATATCCACTCTAGATCCATATAATATCAAGTTTCACAGTATGCACCGTGAAATAATATAAATTTACAGTCACTTTATATATTTCAGCGCAGATTCCGCACTGAAAGTGGTATCAAAGACCGTATACAAACAACTACATGCGATCTTTGCTCGTATTAAAGGCACACCATATATATTTATTTTATACTAGGTAATCATATGTGCCCATACACGAGGGATCGCTCAATCTAGATAAACAAAGGCACAGCCACAGTGATGAGAATTGTAATACATGTAATAAAAAAACACATTCTCGTGCCGATCATCTTTAATTTTACCTCAAAAACGCATGCGCCTATATAGCAACATCGTTCCCGAGCTATCGCGAGCTTCTTTCTACATTGCTGCAATGATATCTGGAGACACTTCACCAGTTTTGTCATTCTGACAGCAAAATACAAGCTTTAAATGCAGTAAGTACACCTATACATTACTTATTCCATGTATCCAAAATATATATAAGCCCTGGCAATGCAGCCACACGTCAGGGTCAATATAACAAATACAAACGTCCAACACCTTTTTTCAAATATAAGACACAAGGCAAAAATCACAAGATGGATGGATTTCTCACACCGCACAGAGATTCTAAGCCACTGGAGATCCGCTTTCTAGGAGATTTCTTCAATAGAGAGTATTTATAATAAGAGATGGACACTTAAAACAGATAATACACTCGAAGCATAGACTTGGCGTTTTGACGAGAAATAGCAACAAGGCAGTGAAAGCTTTCAAGCCACGACATCACAATCAGAATTGTCCACACAGGCAGTGATAACTGCATGTACAACCAGGACACATCGCATACGTAACTGGAGCATCAGCAGCACAGAGCTGAGAGCTGCTAACACACACACACACACACACACACTGTAAATTACACGTTTTTTAACACGATGACCACTAGCAGAATCACCTGAATCTACTAGTACGTCCCAATAAAAGTGTCAACTACACGAGTAGAATTACGAGTAGGAATCAACATTTAACAACACCGTTACCAATATTGGCGCCATTGCTTTATGCAGACAGATCGCCCAAGATAAGTGGGAGTTTAACGCGAACCACTCTACCTCCCCACGAATATACACCATGGTACATTTAGTGAAACTCTGTGAACACAGGGTTGTGAGGGGCAGGCGTAATCAATTCAGTCCTGCTCGCTGTCACATGATCTAGAAGCCTACAAACGCAGGAGGTCAAAAATGTAAAGATTTCTTGCTCGAATGGTTGCTATTCGTATCACAGCAGACGGCCAATGTTGCCAATGAACACGTGTTCACACACGCGCACGCCCCGTGTCTATGTCGTCATTGGCAAACTGTCACACCTAGACGTTCCATGCCGTATGTACATGATTATCAAGCATTGAAATAACTAGAGCTTCGCCGATAATAATGCAAAAATGTTGGTGGCTTTCTATAGAAAGCGTTTTCCAAAGCCGCTCTTCCATCCCTGTAATAACAATTGAAAAGTTTTTCATGATACGCCTAGAAAATTAACATTCCACTCTAATTAAATTAAAATGTTCATTAAATTACATTACTAGCACGATCTGCTTAGTTCTTCGCTTGTAACCAGAGTACTCTACAGCCATGTTTTTGCATGCATCAAACAGACATCTCAGATCCTAAGTCACACAAACTCGACTGGAAATATTGAGAGGATCTAATCCACTGTTTCGCCGATAATAAAGCAAAAATTTTGGTGGCTTTCTACAGAAAGCGTTTTCCAAAGACGCTCTTCCATCCCTGTAATAACAATTGAAAAGTTTTCCATGATACGCCTAGAAAATTAACATTCCATTCTAATTAAATTAAAATTTTCATTAAATTACATTCCTAGCACGATCTGCTTAGTTCTCGCTTGTAACCAGTGTACTCTACAGCCATGTTTTCGCGTGCATCAAACAGACATCTCAGATCTTAAGTCACACAAACTCGACTGGAAATATTGAGAGGATCTAATCCACTGTTCGCTGTTCACACAACACATGTTGTTCCTGACCCATCGCTTGTTCACTTAACTGCACTGTTCTTAAACACACACTGTTCCCACAACACCTGACACTGTTCTGGACCCAACGCTTGTTCACTTGACACCACTGTGCTTAAACACACACATACTGGCTGGTCACTAACATATAGCACTGTGGATTGAGCTTACACACGAGTAGTAACGTGGTGAGAGTCTGGGATAAGGCCAACGAATGTGATATGTACAAGATCCCCACGCACGTGCGAACGCTATTAATGTTTGCTAATACTGTCGACAGGTGTCAGCTGTGCTGCTCCTTGCTGAGCTTGTAGAACAGGCTGTCCTCGTGCTGCATGAGCTCATGTGGCTCCCCCTGTTCAACGATCTCGCCGGCGCCCGCCTGCCCGTCCTCCTGGTGGGCAACGTCGAGAACTACGACGTAGTCGAAGTTCATGATGGTAGATATGCGATGCTGGAAAGCCGCGGAAACAAACGACGATTTGAAATTAGGACACAAATATACGTCCACACGCATAACACGTGTACAATATTCATAAAATTTTGTAACACATGTGACACGATACATGTGCGATATGCATAAAATAACTATAACATTTCGTAACACCAAATAAGAGAGATATCAGGAGGGAATAAAAACAATTGTTATTATTATAACATATATATCTGAAGACAACTTGTTTTTATTTACTCCTGATAGTACGTATACCATTTCTGAAGCGCTTAAGAGAGACTCGTAATGCACTAAAAGCACATATAAACATATATATATATATATATATACTTGTTGTTATTTAGCGTATATATTAAAGTCACTATAAAATTCCCTGCACATCAATCATGGTATTGTATGTTATATCTTGTATTTTGTTACAGTGCGTGAGTCTAATGTGAGATTCAGCCGTGGCCTGAGCGTCTCCACTACAGAACCTACTAGGCGAAAGAAAAAACAGAAGTGCTGTGGCTCCATCTGTGATTTGCCACTGTTATATAAAACTAAGCTGTGCTGGTTCCACATTGGTCACCCAGATGGCTGCCCCTTGTCATCTGCTCAGTGTAGATTTGCACATGGACAAGAAGAACTTATGCTACGACCAGAGTTCGATAAGAAACAATAAACCAAGACAGAGTAATGCCAATTGATAATTTCTTTCGTAAGTAAAGTAAATAAAGTAGAGTAAAGTAATCAAATAATATTTTAGGGAAATAAATTGTGTTAACCAAATGCATATCTTACACTTATGCTCTTCGTCTTCTTCTTCTTCTTCTTCTTCTTCTTCTTCTTCTTCTTCTTCTTCTTCTTTATCTTCTTCTTTTTCTCATCCTCCTCCTTCTTCTTCCTCTCTTCCTCCTTCATTGTGGAGCTCTAGTTATTCTTCCTGGTGTGCCTGCATTGCCAACTATCCTTGGTCTTCCCCTATTCATATCTCACTTGCCTTTAATCACCGTTGAAATAAATATATAATATATAAATGTTTGATGCCAAATACTGTCATGCCAAAGATGTCTCATAATACAGTGTCTGTGATAGCATGAACGCCTGCATAGACTTCTATATACCTACATGTGTTCAAGATTTTAGGCTACGTATCTGTATTTCATCAGCAATCACGCCCCCCCAGACATAGTACACCCAAGGTATTTATTAGCTCTTGATATAATACATAGTACACCTGGTGTATATATGATATCTTTATGATATCTATACACTCCATGTATATATAATATCAGGAGTGAACAATAATAGATTATTATTATAATAGTATAATATTTATAATAATTATTATAATCTATTACTATTCACTCCTGATAATATCTATATATCAGGAGTAGATAATAGGCAACCCTATTATCTACTCCTGCTATATTCCCTTTGATTTTCTAAAAAAAAAGAAAAAAAAAGCACTTCAAAAACTTAAAAAAATTAACACCCCCATGTATGATGCATCCTAACCATTTTATTATTGGTAGGCACAATAATTTCCTATTTGCTACACAGCTTGTGTGCACGCAGCTTCGGTGCGGCAGTGTCGGCGCTGCCATAGTCTGGAACCACTCCGCGATACCTCGCAGCGATGCCTTTATGCACGCTGCCATCTTAGCGTTAGCTCCCATCTCGAACAACTGATCGCTAAATCACCCTGGCTTTTGGGTACAAGTGCTTTGAGTATTTTTAAGTCAGGTGTTATTGTTAACAAATGTAGATTATAGATTACATATAGCACAATGGATATTAGAAAGAAGCTAGGTAATGAGCTTCCTTTTAGGCGACCCTGGATGGCCGATACCGGAGCTGCAGGTGTCCGGGATTACATGCCATCACAGAAAACCTTGAAGGGGGTCGTTGCAGGTGAGGTAGGCTTATCGTAAAACAGCCACTACTGCACTAACACTACTAGATCACGAGGGTCGTGTCATCGTGTGAGAATAACTCCAGTTTAATAATGATTAAATTCAGCATCTAACATTGATCGTCGATTATACTATCGATAAATGTACACCAATCAGTCGATTATTCGAAGACGGCATGTTTCGAGCTTATTCATGAAGTTATGTGGGTTCTTGTAATTGCGAAGGTCACTACTGCTGATAGGGTCTATGTCCCCCGGGGTACTGCC
>NW_014577691.1:159701-162319 GCF_000485595.1 Priapulus caudatus
CAGCTTACCTGACGGTGCCGGAGAACAGGTAGGGATCCTGCGGGATGATGCTGACGCGCGATCTGAGGTCGGCTAGCGGCACCGTGCGGATGTCGACTCCGTCCACGAGCACGTGTCCCTCACAGACGTCTGCCAGCCGCAGCAGCATGAGCAGCAGTGAGGATTTACCGCTGCCCGTGCGTCCACACACACCCACCTAGCAGGGAGAGATACTCCAACATTACACCCTGTATGTATGTATGTACACACACACCCACCTAGCAGGGAGAGATACTCAACATTACACCCTGCATGTATGTATGTACACACACACCCACCTAGCAGGGAGAGATACTCAACATTACACCCTGCATGTATGTATGTACACACACACCTAGCAGGGAGATGCTCACAGTTACCACAAATGTATATACTCACGCATGCATGGTGGGCACGCACGCGCATGCGCACACGCACACGCACACGCACACGCACATGCACCAAATGTGTGTGCATCACCGGCACGCATAAATGTAACAAACGCATGCACGCGCGCGCACGCACGCACGCACGCACGCACGCACGCACGTATGCATGCAGGCACACACGCACGCACACACGCACGCACACACGCATATGACTAGATATACATTGGTCTAAACACAACAGATGCATACCTTCTGTCCTGGAAGTATGTAAAGATTTATATTCTTGACGACAGGTGGCAGGGTATCAGCATATCTGATGGAGGCATTGTTAATTTGAACAGTTCCTGTGGTCGGCCAATCGGCAGAAGGAACAATCTCTCCTGCACACACACAGACATGCAAAGAGAACATTATTAGTATACGTTATATAAATATATCGTATATATTATAATATAATATACTAGTTACCTTACAGAATTCACGAACAGCACATACGATCATGAAATGATTCTTGTCAACCCTTAAATTGTTGTTGTTGTTGTTGTTTTTGTTGTTGTTGTTGTTGGATTTCTTCTTCTTATTATTATAATTTAAATATCATGGTATTTGTATTTATTTATATCATATATATTTATAATTGTGATTATTATTATATTGTGTAAGTATATTATCATTATTCATAATCTAGTTTATGCATTAGGTTGAATGAACAGACCTGCTGTTCCTGCCTGAGGTTCGGTAGGTAGCTGGCAGTAGTGAACAACGCGTTCCACGGAACTCATCTGCATCTCAGTTTCGGCCACGTTCAGAACAACCCAGTTGAACACGTCAGAGATCTGCAATGAACAACCTCACGTTCACGAGCTGACATAATTACAAGGTTCACCCACGAACGACATCATGTCACTAAAATAACCCAATCTCTGTTATCTATATTATAATTTAATTTGGTAATATCCAGACGAGATACTATGTGCTGCTGTCACACAGTACATGTTGCTTATTCTGTTGTAAAACACGTTTATATTTTACGAAAATGAAGCTCAGAGTGCATGACAACAACTTATCTGTTATATTACCATCACATTGCATCATGATTTGGCAACAAAAGCAATGTTCGTTGCAATAAAATTCAGCAGAAATCCACTTATGACACAGAAGCTTATGACGCACAATAAATTTCATCTGAATGCCAGCCCACTGGAGCTACGACTTACCACAATGGCATACGTGAGTGCAAGGCCGACCATACTTGCACAGTGAACGGTGGCGCCACATGCAAGTGCAAAGCTGATCGCTCCAACAGCAGCCACTAGCACCACAACCGCTGACAGGTAGCCCTAAACGAGAACAGCAACACAAGATGAAATAATACAGCCAGAGAAAAAAAACATTGTGCTCATCGGCTCATAAAAAATACTGCCAAAATCAAATGGGAATCACCACTGATTCTATGGAAAATGTAATTAATTATTATGCATTATTGTAAGTAATAATTATATTTATAGCTAAATATATTAAGTTATATTTTTCGATCATTAGATGGCGGTGCTTGCAGCAGACGTACCAGTCGGACTCCGAGCCAGACTTTCGCGGCGTTGACAAAGAGGGCAGCAGTGTTGTTGCGATCAATCAGCTTCATCATGCTTCGCAGAAACGTCTCCTGTCTCCTGTTAGCATGACACGCCAAACCATCGTGAGACACGTGACAACGATACAGTCAAACCATCGTGAGACACGTGACAATGATACAGTCAAACCATCGTGAGACACGTGACAATGATACAGTCAAACCATCGTGAGACACGTGACGATGACACAGTCACCTTTGTCACATTTGACACTAATGACACAATGAGGAATTGCAAAGCTACTATGAAATGTACGCGGAACACTACGCAGAGCCCTAGCCACAGTCACCCGGGATGAGCCCTAGCCACGGTCACCAGGGATGAGCCTTAGCCATGGTCACCAGGGATAAGCCCTGGCCACGGTCACCAGGGATGAGCCCTAGCCACAGTCACCAGGGATGAGCCCTAGCCACGGTCACCAGGGATAAGCCTTGGCCACGGTCACCAGGGATGAGCCCTGGCCACGGTCACCAGGGATGAGCCCTAGCCACGGTCACCAGGGATGAGCCCTAGCCACGGTCACCAGGGATGAGCCCTAGCCACGGTCACCAGGGATGAGCCCTAGCCACGATCACCAGAG
>NW_014577691.1:162329-167427 GCF_000485595.1 Priapulus caudatus
TAATAACCTTAGCGACACATCCCCGAGAGCCTAGCTACGATGTTTTGTAACGGCTGTCAGACTGGGGTAACCTTACACAATTCCAGTACGAGGCCTACGCTACGAGTATACGAACGCGGTGAAATTTAACTGTTCAAGTGTATACGTGTATACCGTACACCAATTCCACTAGCCTTAGCTACGATGTAACGGGCTGCAGTTACTGTACCTTACACCAATCCACGAGCGTAAGCTACATGTCCGACTGTCGTACTGTACCTTACAGCAATCCACGAGCCTACTCGAATGTAATGACTGTCGTTACTGTAACTTACACAATCCCGAGCTAGCTACGATTTAACGACTGTCATTAACTGTAACCTTACCACAATCCCACGAGCCTAGCTACGATGTAACGACTGTCATTACTGCAACCTTACACAATCCACGAGCCTAGCTACGATGTAACGGCTGTCGTTACTGTAACCTTACACAATCCACGAGCCTAGTCAACGAATGTACGGCTTCATTACTGTACCTTACACAGATTCCACGAGCCTAGCTACCGACCAGTAACGACTGTCATTACTGTACCTTACACAATCACGAGCCTAGCTACGAGGAGGTGAGACGGCTCGTCGATTAGCTGTAACGGCGTTACAGCAATGTAACGAGCCTAGCAATATGTAGGGTGTCATTGAATCGTAACCTACACAATCACGAGCCTAGTACGATGCTGGTTATGTAACGGACTGTCGCTACTGTAACTTACACAATCCACAAGCTACTTACGATGTAACTGGGCTGGTCGTTACTGTAACTTACACAATGCCACGAGCTAGTACGAGGTTGTAACGGCTTCGTTACTGTAACCTTACACATTCTACAGTCCTAGCAATGACTTAACGGTGATCATTACTGCAACCTTACACTAATGCCACGAAGCCTAGGCTACGCATGTAACGACTGTCGTAACTGCACCTAACCTTTACACAATCCACGAGCCTAGCTACGATTGTAACGATCGGTCGTTACTGTAACCTTACACAATCCACGAGCCTAGCTACGATGTAACGACTGTCATTACTGCAACCTTACACAATCCACGAGCCTAGCTACGATGTAACGGCTGTCATTTTACTGTTAACCTTCACAATCCACGAGCCTTAGCTACACTTTGTAACGACTGTCGTTACTGAACCTTACACAATCACAGGAGCCTAGCTACGATGTCGTAACGGCTGTCGTTCTGCAACCTTACACAATCCACGAGCCTAGCTACGATGTAACGGCTGTCGTTACTGTAACCTTACACAATCCACGAGCCTAGCTACGATGTAACGACTGTCGTTACTGTAACCTTACACAATCCACGAGCCTAGCTACGATGTTTTTTTAAACGACTGTCTTACTGTAACCTTACACAATCCACTGAGCCTAGGCTACCGAAATGTGAACGACTGTCGCTTACTATAAACCTTACACAATTCCACGAGCCGTAGCTCGATGTAACGTATCTGTCTGTTACTATCAACCTTATCACAATCACGAGGCCTAGCTACGATTGTACGACGCGTTTACTGTAACCTTACACAATCCACGAGCCTAGCCTACGGAAGTAAGCGACTGTCGTATACTGTAACCTACAATCAAATCACGAGTCCTAGCTACGAATTCTGGTTGTAACGCTGTCGTTACTGTAACCATTACACAATCACGAGCCTACGCTTACGATGTACGACTGTCGGTTAGTGTAACTTACACAATCCAGAGCTAAGCTACGATGTAACGACTGTCGTTACTTGTTAAACCTTACACAATCCACGAGCCGGTGAGGTCGATTGAAGTGAGTGACTAGTCTGATAGGAGAGATATCTTCTAACACTGTCACCAGCATTTCTAATTTATATTGGCTTAACGGCAGCGATCAAACAATAAATATCTCTCTCGCGCGCGCTCCTGGTCTCTCCTCTCTCTCTTTCTCTCTCTCTCTCTCTCTCTCTCTCTCGCTGTCTCTGCTCCTCCCCCTCCCTCCTCCCCTCCCTCCCCCTTCTCTCTACCTGGACGTGGCTCTGTAGAAGTTCTGTATGAGCCAGTAGACAGCGAGCAGCGGCAGCGCGGTGAGGCAGAACCAGGGCACGATGATGGCGTTGACGGTGAGGGCGGCGACTGCCATCAGCACTGTGCGCATCAGGGTACTGCAGGTAGGTGGGCAGCCCGGCTGTCGATGACACCCAGGTCCGACGAGAAGCGATTCACGATGCGTCCGACGGGCGTCGTGTCGAAAAACCTGCAGCAGCGACGATGGACGATGCTAACGAGATGCTCGTTAAGTTACGTAGTGATTACGATGATTACTACTTGTCGTAATATATATTACGTGATAATGTACTTGGTATCATTATTTTTACGTCGTGTCGAAGAACCTGCGATGGAACGGAGCGCCAGGAACACCCTGGAGGGGGGATGAGGCGCGCATGCGAACGACAAGGGGGATGGAGGTCTTTGAACCACGATGAGAGTCAGGGAGCTACGCGCAGGGAAGCGGGGGTAGGCACAGAGGAGGCATGGCGGAGCAGCATGCCTTACTGCCTCGAGGCAGTGCACGATTCGGGAACAAAGTCTGTTGTGTAGGATCCTTGCGTCCGTTATTGGGGCTGTGGGGCGGGGAGCGCATAGTAGGGCTGTAGGGGGAGGCAAGGAGAGGCAGCAGCCAGCAGCCTCACTGACGGGCACGTGCTCTCTTGATTTAACAAGTGTGAAGCAGTCTGTTGTGTAGATTGCGCTCGCCCGTATGGGGGCGGGGAGCGCGGGGGAGGGTAGGGGGAGGCCACGGCAGGAGCAACCAGCCAGCCAGGGCCTGCAACCTTGACGAGGGCATGCCACAATCGTGTGAGCAGTCTGATTGTGTAAGTATTCCTCAGTATGAGGGGGCAAGGAGCACGGAGGGAGGGGAGATGGGGGAGGCACGGAGGAGGCAGCAGTAGCAGCCTTACCTGACGGGGCAGTGCACGATCGTGGTGAGCAGTCTGTTGTGTAGATTCCTACAGTATGGAGGGAGGGGCCAGCGACGCGGTGGGAGGGGGGGAGAGCACGGGGAAGGCGGCGAAGAGAAGGAAGCAGTGGAGGGGATGGGCGAGAGCACGGAGGAGCTGAGCTCAGCTAGGCCTTTACCTGACGGGCAGTGCGACGGATCTGGTGGAGCAGTCCGTTGATGTAGATCTCCTTTGCTCCTCCGCCTAGCCCCGCGTACTCAATCGCCACTGCCAGGGACAAGCAGTCGTGCCGTTGATTGAGGATGGTAGTGAACGACAGCAGCGTGTAGCCGCGCTGGTAGTAGTCCAGCCCGCTGCCGCCGCCGCCGCCAGGGGGCAGCGCACTGTCGCCGACCTGGAAAGAGAGGCGGCGACGCGTGAGGGATTGCTATGCCGAGCGATTGCTCGGGTTGTTACCGGTGGAGTGGCGCGCCTAGGAAAAATCTCCAAATACGATGTAAGAGGAAGGTTGAATGTACGCAAGAACACACGCACACGCGCATTCATGCACACATACGTACACACACACACACACACACACACACACGTACACACACACACGCACGCACGCATGCACGCACGCACACACACACACGCATGCACACATACGCATACCTGAGCCATGCCGATGCTGCTGATGTTGTCGTACGGCTGCTGCTGCTGCTGCTGTGCGGCCTCGCTCGCCCACGCCTTCACCCAGAAGTCGGTCGCGACCTTCGCCACCTCGCGTCCGACGTAGATGGCGACGATGGCGAGGGAGAGCGGGGCGCCGCACGCCGCTGCGTAGCGCCACCACACGCGCGCGGCGACGACGCCAGTCTCACGCTCCTCCCCGCGGCCCGCCGTCGCCGCGGCCCCGCCCGCCGCGCCGCAGTCAGCATCTACACACACACACGAGTGAGAGAGAAAGGGAAAGAAAACACTCATGGTGAGATGACGGTGGAGGGGGAGAGGGATGGTGTTAGAACGCAATGAGGTTAGCTCTGTTCAGCTCGCATTTACTGTAAGATTGATATTGGATTTAACAAATTGCCGAGGACTAAATATTAGCAGTACGAGCGCACCATAAAATTTAGGTGTAATATGCTGTAATTTTCAAAATTTAGTTGTGAATTATGAAATTTGGTGCCGCCTACCGCAATTTTGAATTCTGATGTTACATTCACTGCCTCACGGGATTCACTATAATGATCAAATTGATTCACCGAAACATTGCAATCTGGTGGGATATTTATAATTATAAAATTTAACACGATTCAGCGAAACATTGAAATTTGGTGAGATTCACTATAATGATCAAATTTAACATGATTCACTGAAACATTGCAATCTGGTGAGATTCACAATAATGATCAAATTTAACATGATTCACCGAAACATTGCATCGTTGACGGTGAAACTCCGTGCGATTCCGCACGACTAATCCGTCGCTCACACTCTTACCCTGCTCCGTACACTCGGCAATGCTGCTCGGCCGGTGGTCCGGGTCCTGCGGCAGCGGACGGATGCACAGGGTATCCGGCAGACCGGAGGCTAGAGAGGCGAGCGACGGCGTAGGGTACAGCACACCATCTCTGCAACGACAACGACGCAGCACACGTATAAAGTAAATTACATAAAATAATAACGCTCATTAATATTTCCCACTGTTTATATCCACTATTTTATTTTAATATTTTTGATCGTCTACAGCCCCTTGCATCGGGCACACTCTTATGAGTCTTTACCATCCCTGTAGAGGGCACCACAGTCTACCTCCCCCACTGTAGAGCCCAAAAACCATGCCTCCCCCCCCCCCCGGTAGATGGCGTACCTGTAGCCGCCGCTGCTCGTCGACATCGAGCGCTGGCGCGCCTTGCCGCAGGAGCCCTCTAGCAACAGGATCTCCTTGAGCTGCTGCGCGTGTCTCGCGTCGGCCTCGGCGCGCTCCCGGTCCGTACGCTCGTACGCGCGCAGCTCGGCGCGTAGCTGGTCCACCAGGTGGCAGTCCTGCTGCTCGAGCTCGGCAAAGCTGCTCTGGTGGGTCAGCCGGCCAGCCTTCAGCACAAGCACCTGTCGTAGTAGTAGATAGTTATTATTATTAT
>NW_014577691.1:167646-178915 GCF_000485595.1 Priapulus caudatus
TACACTCTACCCTACACCACACACTCTACCCTACACCACACAGTCATACACTCTACCCTACACCACACACTCTACCCTACACTCTACCCTACACCACACACTCTACCCTACACCACACACTCTTACCCTACACCACACACTCTACCCTACACCACACACTCCACCCTACACTCCCCTCTTACCTTGTCAGCGTGTTTGAGGAACTGTAGTTGGTGCGTGACGAGGATCACCGTGCGTTGCGCCCGTAGCAGGAACTCGACGACTGCTCGCTCGAACACTAGCGCCCCCACGTGGGCATCGAGGGCGGAGAACGGGTCGTCCATGACGACGAGGCTCGCGCGTGAATACAGCGCCCTCGCGAGGCAGATGCGGTGCTTCTGCCCGCCGCTCAGGTTGATGCCCTGCCGCAGGGGAGAGACGTTCACATGTTTCAATCTCCCGAGGCAACACGATAATGCGAATAATCGCGAAGAAAGACGAGCGAGAGACGGCGATGCGAGCGGACAGCAGGGAGCCGAGGAGAGACGTTCGCATGTTTCAATCTTCCGAGGCAACACGATAATGCGAATAATAATCGCGAAGAAAGACGAGCGAGAGACGGCGATGCGAGCGGACAGCAGGGAGCCGAGGAGAGACGTTCGCATGTTTCAATCTTCCGAGGCAATACGATAATGAGAATAATTGCGAAGAAAGACAACGGAGAGACGGAGATGTGAGCGGACCGCACACGTGTATAATTCAGACGCATAATAATATAGCTCTCACGTTGATGCCCTGCCGAGGTGAGAGATAAGGACAGACGTTCACATGTTTCAATCTCCCACTGCGATACAATAATGCAAATAATCACGAAAAAAGACAAGCGAGACACAGAGATAGTGTAAAGTGCTGATGCGCTATGAACTATGAACTCTCCTCGGGCGCACGTGCGAGCAGCGCCACCTACCCTCTCTCCTATCTCGGTGGCGTCGTGTTCCGGCAGTAGTTCTATGTCCGGCTCGAGCGCGCACGCCTGCACCACCGCAGCGTACCTCGCCTCGTCCCGCTCCTCGCCGAAGAGGATGTTGTCAGCGACGGAGGCGTTGAGAAGCCACGGCCGCTGCGCACACAGCGCGATGCTGCCCTTACGGCCGCTGCAACGATGCAGGCACGCGCGTGAATTACAGTACGTACATACAGGAGACGTAGAGGAGACGTACAGGACAACACCACGCACACACGCACGCACACACACACACGCACGCGACGTACAGGACAACACCACGCACACACGCACGCACACACACACACGCACACAGGACATGTGACAAGCACAAGGTATCTACTTCCACGGTGTTAACACTCACCCATACAACACCGGCGCTACATAGGCAGCAACTTACACTCACGCACATGACAAGCATGTCACCCATATAACACACCACAAGTTCACAAGATTAGTTTTCTGTCGCCACCAGGTCCCCACCCCACCCGGTCGTGCACTCAACCCGTGCGAACTTCGACGGAGCTCTCACGCGTCCTCCGTCTCAAACCATCACCCCCGCCCCACGCACCGGCACCGTAGCCGCAGCCCGCCCCACCCGCTCAGTGTCACTCACCCGTGCGAACTCGACGGAGCCTCTCACGCATCGCGGTCTCACCACACCCCGCAACACAACCCCGCCGTACGCAGCCCCGCCACCGTTCGCACTCACTCACCCGTGGAACTCGACGGGCCTCTACTGTGTCCCGTCGTACCCACCACCCCGCCAACGACCCCCACCCCTGCTCCCACCCGCCCACCCACACCGCCCGTGGGCGCAGCCTGCCTCGCCCCCGCTTTGCGTGTCATCACCGTGGAACTCGACGGGCCTCTCAGCATCGCGTTGCCAAGATGGCGGCTAGGCTCAGCTGAGGACTTTTGCGCTGCGCGGCTCCTACGTGTTGTGGTGTGGAGGTGTGGCGGTGTGTGTGTGTGGACGTCACCGCCGCGGTTGGGGCGCAGCGGTCCGCTCGCGCGTCCCACCGCGAAGCCAGCGATCCAATAACCACGCCGCCTTCCGCCATCCTCGTGGTTTGGTGTGTGGGGGGTGGTGCGGTGGGCGAGGGGCTGTTGGTAGTGGTTTCCGCGCGGGTCTTGCCTGTGCTCTGGTTTTGCTGCCGGCCGCGCCTGGCGGCGCGTTGTCTCGCGGCATCTCTGCCGCGTCACCCGGAGCGTTACCGACGACGCCGCCGCCTGGCGGGCAACTTCATTCGACGCTCGTCGCCACATCGCCTGCAGCGCACGCTGCCCGGTGACTGCCCGCCCCGCGTCGACCCTGGCGTCGCCATCGCCATTACTTTCTCGGCGAGGCAGTACCGTTCGCGCCGCGTCGCACTCGCACGGCAGCGCCTCTGGTGGTCGGCGACTTCGTGCCAACAAAAAAAAAAACAAAACCGGCGGCGCCTCCTCGTGGATCAGGTGCCCTCCTGCGCGGCGGCGCCTCTGGTGGTCGGTGCCCTCGCCGCAGCGGCAGCCTCCTGGTTGGTGGGACGAACTTCGCGCCCGGCGAGAGCGCGGGGCGTCGGCTGCCTTTGTCGGGCAGGCGCCAACTGATTTGGGTTCGTCGGATCTCGCGGTGGTCGTCGACCTCGGCGGCGGCGCCGGTGCGTCGGCGTACTCGGGGGGGCAGAAGGTGCGAGCGCCGCGTGACTGACGCGGCATTGACGAAGGTCGAGACGACATGGGGAACATGAAGGCGATGTTGAGCATTGCCGACAGCGGAGGGAGTGTGACGCCTCTCCGGGTCGAGCCGTGCGCAGCATCGCCGTGTACATGCCAAACGACTGCACAATGCGGAGAGAGAGCAGGAAGAGAGAGAGAGGTTATCATCGTTACGCACGCACTCACGACCATAACACATTTGCACACAGGGTAATAGAATACACACACAGGTACATATAGATACACACACAGGCTACATATAGTACAACACAGGTACATATAGATACGGACACAGGTACATATAAGTACAACACACAGATATATATAGATACGGACCAGGTTACATAATTATGATACTGGCACAGGTACATATAGATACACACACAGGGTATAGTATAGATACCGGACCAAGGTACATATAGATACACCACACAGTACAATATAGATCACACACAGGTATATATAGTACGAATCAGATACATATGATTACACACCACAGGTAATATAGTACGGACACAGTACATTATAGATACACACACAGCGGACATATAGATAGGACACAGGTACATATAGATACACACACAGGTTATAGATACGGACAAGGCTACATATAGATACAGCACCAGTAATATAGAACTACACACAGTAGTATAGATACCACGCGTACATATATAGATACGGACACAGGTACATATGATGACACACACAGGCTACATATAGATAACACACAGGTAATTATAGATACACACAGGTAGTATAGATACACACAGGTAACAATATAGATACGGACCAGGTATATATAGATACACACACTGTGACAGGTACAATATAGTACGGAACAGTTCATATTAGATCCGGACAGCACGAGAAACACTTCACCGACGCGTGACACTGATCGGCACGCGTGTTAACGAACATCACACGATACATACAGGTATATATTATATAGACACAGGTATAGTATAGTACGCGGACACGCGAGGTACAACACTCACCACGAGCGTGGACACTGATCGGCACGCCGTTGTTAACGAACATCACACGATACATACAGGTATATATTATATAGACACAGGTATATATAGATACGGACAGCACGATGACAACACTCACCACGAGCGTGACACTGATCGGCACGCCGTTGTTAACGAACATACTCGATAACATACGTATATATAGATACGGACAGGTGATGACAACACTCACACGAGCCGTGACATGATCAGCACGCCGTGTTAACGACATCCACGATACATACAGGTATATATTATATAGACACAGGTATATATAGATACGGACAGCGCGATGACAACACTCACCACGAGCGTGACACTGATCGGACCCAGTTGTTAACGACATCACCGATACAACAGGTAGATATTATATAGACACAGGTATTATAGATACGACAGCACCCCGGATGACAAACAATCACACGAGCGTGACCAACTGGCAGCACCGTGTTTTGTTACGAACATCACACGATACTACAGGTATATGATTATATAGAACAGGTAATATATAGTACGGACAGCGCGGATGACAACACTCACACTGAGCCCCCGACCCCCCCCCCCCCCCCCTGACACTGATTCGGCCACGCCGTCGTTAACGAAATCACACGATACATACAGGTAATATTATATAGACAAGGTAGTATATAGAGACGGACAGGCGATGACACACTCACACGGCGTGACCGGCATCAGCACGCCGTTGTTAACGACATACACGCATACATCAGGTATATATTATATAGACACAGGGATATATAGATACGCGACAGCGGATGCACACTCACACGAGCCGTGACACTTGATCGCGCACGCCGGTGTTACGAACTTACACACGATACATACAGCGTATATATTATATAGACACAGGTATATATAATACAGACAGCTGCGATGACAACCTCACCCGAGACGTGCACTGCAATCGGCACGCCGTTGTTAACGAAATCACACGATAATACAGGCTATTATAGATACGGACAGCCGGATGAAACATCACCACGAGCGTGCCTGATCGGCACTCCGTTGTTGACGAACTGGTCGCCAGGGACGTTAGCATCGCGCCCGCCAGCAGCGCTCGCACCTCTTCCTCAATCACCGCGCTCACACACGCCGGCCACAGTGCGTCCTGACCACGGCCAGCTCTGTCATCGTACGCACCCCCAGCAGCAGCTCGTTAGTGCGGACCCGATGCGGTCGTCAGGGTGCCGCTGTAACCACGAAAAAGAGCCAACGGGTCAATCGTCACGACAACGGGTTAAATGGTCACAATTGTCAAAACGTACGTAACAGGTCAAAATTCCGGCAACGGGTCAAAAACGTTACAACTGTCAAAAATGTCATGGCAGCAAGTTCAAAACCACATCGCCACCGAAAACGCGTCAATCACAGAACTTACGATCTTTTACAATGCAAGCCGAAATTCGTGTGCCTCAAGCAACAAGCAACACTCGACGAGCGGTCACGCGAGGAATGCGACTAGCAACACCTACCGGTGTCGTCGCTGTTCTGGGCGAGCATGCAGCCGATCTTGCTACTGGACCGGGCATGAAGATAGATGATGATGGCGAGACCGACAGAGCGCTGCAGCCAAGGTGATGGTACAGGTAGATAGTGATGCTCACCTGGAGAGGATACATACATGCTCAATCCTTCTACTACTTGTCTTTATTAACTCATGATATTACATACATCCACCCGTTACTTATTAGTCTGAACACTACACCTCTCTTCATATTACATACATCCACGTTACTTACTATTAGTCTAAACATAACACCTCCTCTTCATTTCATTACATCCAACCTTACTTACTCTAGTCTGACACATAACAACCTCATCTTCATATTAATATATTCCACCCGTTATAAATACTACTATTAGTCTGAACACTAACACCTCCATCTTCATATTACATACATCCACCCGTTACTTACTATAGTCTGAACACTAACACCTCCATCTTCATATTACATACATCCACCCGTTACTTACTATAGTCTGAACACTAACACCTCCAGCCCTACGTAATGCTGTCCCCCTGTGTGCGCGGCTGCGCTCTCACCTCTATAGGCATGGTCCATGCGAAGTGGAACAGGTAGATCATCATGAGCACGTTGTTAGCGTCCGTTGCGACGTGGTTGAAGATCTCGCCCGTCCCCCGCGCTGACGCCGCATCCGCGTGCTCCTCCCCCGCCGTGCCGCCGCCGCGTCGGGAAGCGGGGGGAGGGGGGTCCGGCGGCGGCGGCGGCGGGGGAGGGCGGGGGAGGGAGGTGGTTAGCTTCTTCCCCGGCGAGCAGCGTCACGTCCGTGAGATCGAGCACGCCGTCCATCTCCGCGTCCGCTCGGTTCCCGCCGCTCGTCTCGCGGTGGCTCCCCCTGCCGGCAGCGAGTGACACCATCTCGGTGGCGCCCGTCTTGTCGCAGTTTGCGAGCGCGGGTATGGCGTCGCTGCCGGGGGCGGTGGAGGCGCCACCGTGGCTCCACAGAGCGAGGCGCAGTGACTTGTCGTAAACAAACATCTGCGATGGAGATGTAAACAAACGACAATCACGTTCGAGTCTCACGTAGACAGCTTTATTGGCCAGCACTAAGTCAACCTGGTGTAAAACTGCATCGACAAACACACAAATAATAACATTTAGCATTCCAGCACAACTTTCATAGCATCCCCCTTTTTCGATCTGTTAATCAAGTCCAAAAACAATGCACGTGAGCTAACGCGACGTTAAATTTTTTAAACCCCACGAGTGCGAATCACAAATCCCACTTCATCCGACCAACGAACTCTTCGGTCCCCCGCGGCGTGCCACCAGGGGGTGCCGGCGCGTACCTGGATGGCGGCGCGCAGGTGCACGCCCTTGACGAGCGCGTGAAGCATGAAGCTCTGTGTAAGCGTGTGATGCAGCAGGGATGCGAGGAAGAGGAGGAGGCTGAGCACGTAGCCGTTGTCAGCGAGATGCCTCACGTCCACCACCGCCGCCGCCGTCTGAAACGCACGGACGCGATCGGTCAAATCTTGCTATCTACATATCAAAGCTATCTATAAAAATTATTTGTGAATGCAATCGTCGGTTTCAATGTTAATAACCTATCTATATAACTGTATAAGCGATCTAACAACTAGCATCAAAGTGGTCGTGTTAAGTTAACGATGAGAGTAATTATTAGTTACTGACAGTTATACTATTATACTATTATACTAGACGAATATACTGACCCATACAACACACCCATACGTGCGCAGTTATACTATTATACTATAATACTAGACGAATATACTGACCCATACAACACTCCCATACATACGCAGTTATACTATTATACTATTATACTAGACGAAGATACTGACCCATACAACACACCCATACGTGTGCAGTTATACTATTATACTATTATACTAGACGAATATACTGACCAATACAACACACCCATACATACGCAGTTATACTATTATACTATTATATTAGACGAATATACTGACCAATACAACATATCCATACATATGCAGTTATACTATTATACTAGACGAATATACTGACCCATACAACACACCCATACATACGCAGTTATACTATTATACTATTATACTAGACGAATATATCGCGTACCTGGTTGCCGGGGGCGACGGTATCAGCATCCGTAGACGTGCGTGACAGGAAGACTATGATGCGCCCGATGACCCACGGTCCGACGAACACCAGCAGCACCGCGAACAGCTTGCAGACGCCCGTGTAAACCATCGTCCGCCATGACACCCTCGCGTAGCATCGCCATAGCGACGGCCGCCTGCCCGCCCGCTTTGCTGCCTCCTGGGGAGAGAGACAGAGGTCGTTAGATTTTTTACATTATCATTTTCTGAATTATCGTTGATATTACGATATTAAAAGAGGTTAGCAACTAATAATTAAATTATAATACCGAAGTTATGAATCCACGTTTCACTCTAGTTTGCTGCATCGACACATAATAACACATTGCCGCTTGGTTCATTACGCAACAAAGGAGAAACGATTTAGCATTCTGTCAGCAGAAGCACACCGCCATTCACGCCACGTAACGCGTGCCGTCGCCGAAAATGCAACGATTAGTCATCATTAGTTATATTATTACGCTTTATTATTAGCATTATTATTAGTAGTAACAGTATTTATTTCGTGATTAGTTTCATTTTTCCCCGATGCGCGTGCGCGAGAGAGCAGTGGCAGCGGTGGAGGCAGGGGAGAGTGTAAGTACCTCTTCCTGCTTGTACACGGCCCTGAACTGTAGATACTGTTGCTCCGCCGAGTGCTCCTGAAACAATTCAACGATTATAAAATGGCGCTATCCCGACAGTTCAGACACAACTTTACACACACGCGCCATTCTCTCCTGTACTGAGGCAGATGGGTCGTTGTCATATCAAGGTTAGCTACCAGATATTACTCTCGAGGTTTTTAGGTTTGCTTAGTATTATGTTAATGATTTTTATATAAGGTATGTTTAGGGTAAGGGGTTTAAGGGTTTACGGGTCTAGGTTAGGGTTTAGGGTTAGGTAGGGTTAGGGTACGCAAGGCGAAGGCCAGGGTGGGTGGCTGGGGGGGGGGCAGGGGGTGGCGCACCCCCCGCTAAAAAATTAGAGTGGTCGCTTTTTCGGCCCACGGAAAATTTTTCTCTCCACCATTTTAAAAAATAATAATATAGAATTTTTAAAGCAGAAAATACTGAAAAATAAGTTTGTTTTTGCCGAGGCGAGTTTTAGGGGGAACGGGGGGGCGACCCAGGACTTGTTTCGGCGCTGACAGATCGCGCGGCCAGGGCTGCGCCAGCGTTGATTGCTTGTTAGTAGACCTGGTAACCGCTCCGGGGTAATAACCCCCCTGCTAATTATTTCGCTTCAATAATTTCAATTCTGAATATGTTTTCGGGATGCTTATCTTTGCATTTTTTACTTAAAACGTGGTACTTAAGTAGTACTATTACTAATATTCTTCTGGCAAGAGCCCACATCATTTGTCTAAATTTGGTACGTAATACTACTTGGCACAGGGGCGTGTACGGGGTGGGGGTCCAGGGGTCCGGGTACCGCCCGCACCTGCCCTTTCGCCGCAGAAACGCAATCGTTGAGGGGGTCTAAATTTCAAATTTTTCTTGGGGGAGGCCCACAGACACCCCCATTCGCGCGTCTCCAGTTTTGTGTTACGAGTTGGACCCCTTTCCTGTACAAATCCCTGTACACGCCCCTGTGGCAAAAGAATAGCTGAGTATCGTTTATAAGTAAAGATAATAATCATTCCATGAAATCAAGTTGAAAGTTCAAGTTTTATATCTAAATGTATGAAAGCGGAAAGCATATAAAATTAGTAACATGTAAATGATTTTAATTTTCTTTGTAATAAAATGGTCAACTTGCGCATATCGGGGCAGTTTGATTTCACCGGTACTAGTATCTTGTCGTTCTGAGCAGTTAATTGTCAATTGCAAGTTGATGGTTTTGTGGCTTTGGGATTTTGCCTTTACTGAACTTGTCTGTTTCATTGCTTAATGACAAGACGTTGAAGGTACAAAAATTCCGCCTCATATGCTCTGAAAATGCAATAAAAAAGTGAAGTCTTGATTTAAAAATGTTTTCTGGGAAGGCCATCCCCCGACCGCCGCCACCGGTTCCTTTCGCACCTCGCGGTCCTCGCGCGACTAGAAGCGGACGGCGCTGCCGCCGCTTCAGTTGCCGCCTAAACAAAAAATCTCAAGTGGCCCTTCCCAACTGCACCCCACCCGCCCTAGACAAAGTATCCTGTCATCCGCCCGGCTGGGTACACTTCTGTAGTACAAGTCTGTACAACGTGTGTATTACATAGTATGTACCTTCGGGACATATCTTGTAACTATACTACAACGACCCCTTAGACGTACTGACAGGCAGGAGCGCATCGCAGGCCATTCTCCCCTGTACTGAGGGAGGAGGCATAACTTATCGGGGGCTCGCCCTATAGGACGCGATAGGTCCGATGAACCGAATATTGAAAGGGACACTATAGACCGAAGGTCCGATAGACCGAATATTGAAAAGGGACCTATAGACCGAAGGTCGATAGACCGAAGGTTCCCGATTATAGACGCGAATATGAAAGGGACCATATTAGACGCGAAGGTCGCGATAGACCGAAGGTCACGATAGGCCGATAATATTTCTAATCATGGTAATAATACTTTACCTTAATTGTGACAAACACGGCACACAGCACACGGCAAGACGCACACGGGCCACACGCACAAACACACTCCCTCTCTTCCACACACAGACACGCGCACGAGGCGCACAAGCGCACACGCAACGCACACGCCACACGCACACGCACACAGCAACACGCACACACACACACACAGCACACAACGTTTGTGCACAAAACAGAGAGATAAATTGTGTCTGTCACTGGTGTGTTGATGTAACCGGTATTCGCCTCGAAATACACGCAACCGCCGTCCCGGCGTTTTATTGTTTTCGTCACACATGACCCTGGTGCATATTCAAGCATGCGTTTATTCAGCAGTGGCGTTTATGCTTTTTACTGCATGCCTACACCCGGTATTGACTTTATTTCCTTCGTAATATAATTATCTACAAGACAGGCCTGTTATTTCGTGGCAAAATTCCGGCCAAACGACGAACGATCGAACGCTGACGCGACGCGACGTTCGCGACGTCCGACCCCGTAAATCACGGCTTATACCAATATTCTTAGCTGTAACTTTATATGTAAAGCAAGAAAATATTAAATCTCACGAAGGGAAGGTAATTGGTGGGAAAGTCTCAATGTCTAGTCGCGGCAAACTATTTTCATAACTCGCGTACTCGACATCAAATAAGAAAAAAAAACACATGATTTCATCTTAAGCAACCCCCCCCCTCCCCTATAGTATCAATGCTCGAATTTGGATGTGTGTAAAAATCTATTTCGGTTTATCTCTATCAGCGGCGCGTTTGAAATACAACTTATTTATGTTTGCTGGTTTAACGCTGCGCGCTTGTTGTTTACTTGTCTCGATTGTCGGGTTCCGAAGTCGTGCGCCGCCCCAGCAAAATTTGGTAAACCGCGCGTGTCTATAACAGTAGCTGATTAAGATGAACAGTGCTACTGCGTAGGCGTGCGTGCGTGCGTGTGCACGTACACGTGCGTGTGTACGTGCGTGCGTGTGTGCGTGTGTGTGTGTGTGTGCACGTACACGTGCGTGCGTGCGTGTTCACGTACACGTGCGTGCGTGCGTGTGTACGTACACGGGTGTGCGTGCGTGCGTGCGTGCGTGCGTGCNAACTGTCTGAAATTAACTTTATATTGCGGAGTGGCTGACTTGAAGACTGTAGTCCTACAGTAAATTCTCCCTCCCTCGCTGCGTTTATTTAAAAATCGTTGTGACATTTATGTAACCATGTAATATTTGCGGCCCCGCGTTGCGTTGTTGTAGTCGTATAATACGTTTATTACTTGTTTTATTTTATTTTATTTATTTATTTAAATAATTGTAAATGACGAAAAAAACGTGTTCGGTGACGTCACTGGGTCATTTCTCGATCAGACTTTATTCAGATGCATTA
>NW_014577691.1:180495-183619 GCF_000485595.1 Priapulus caudatus
GAGATCTGCCTGCCAATCAAGGGACGGAGAGGCTCTCCGATGCGCTGCAGCGCCGAGCGGCCCGCACACAGGCACTTGAAACGTTTCAATAAAATATAATGCTAAATAAATACGAAATCTAATACTAGTAGTAGTACTACAAAATGCTTAATGTTTCTATACTCTCTTTCACCTATTATTGCCGACAGTTTCCTGTCAATTCCGTGTAAATGCTCTATGCACACACACTACCGCCGCCATTGCTCAATGTGCACAGTGACTGTTAATATATATAGACTATAGTATATATAGTATAATAATAATATATATATATTAACAGTCACTGTGCACAGTAGGCAATGGCGGCGGTAGTGTGTGTGCATAGAGCATTTACACGGAATTGACAGGAAACTGTCGGCAATTATAGGTGAAAGAGAGTATAGAAACATTAAGCATTTTGTAGTACTACTAGTATTAGATTTCGTATTTATTTAGCATTATATTTTATTGAAACGTTTCAAGTGCCTGTGGGCCCGCACGCACGCACACACGCACGCACTCACGCACGCACAACACATACACACACATAGTCACACACACACACACACACACACGCACACGCGCACACGCACACACACACACACACTACACATACACAGCACATACAATCAGCTGACATTCAAGCGACAGCCCGCCGACACTGTATGCTGAATTTACTGAATGGAAAAATCACATGTGATCCGCACACGGAAGAATCACGTCCCGCAGCAACCGAGCAGCCTACGACAAAAAGAAGAAGAACTCGCGAGATATTGCTACTGCCCTCCGCACCAGCCGCGAAAACGCTATACCAGCGTAGGTTCGCTATACGCTGTAACTCTAGGCTACCCCCCCACCCCGATGAAGATGAGGGAATATCATCATTAGACATAACTTACGCGCGTAAAAAAACGAACGTCGAAATACGAGATGCGGGATTACTCGAGAAAAGGGAAAGAAGAAACCTCGCGTACGTTTTAACAGTCGCGTACAGCACGCACACACACACACACGCACACACGCACACACGCACGCACACGCACGCACACACACACACGCACACACGCACGCACACGCACGCACACGCACACACAGACCCGCGTTATCCACGAGACTTCACTGGGTGACACACACACGCACGCACGCACGCACGCACACGCACGCACACACGCACACACGCACACACGCACGCACACGCACGCACACGCACACACAGACCNCACACACACACACACACACACACACACACACACACACACACACACACACACACACACACACAAACACACAAACGGCGCGAAAACAATACGTTCCGCTACACTACGTGCGGAGGATAGGGATATAAACCATTATTATTATTTATTATTTATAAACAATTATGGATTACAAGGTGTGTACAAGGCATTTTATATAGGTTTATATGTATAATTAAAAACTTTAGTAGCGTTAAATAAAATAGATTAAAGAACAGAAGGGCCAGGACGCTTCCTTGCGGGAGGCCATTTTTCTGTCTACGCCATCTGCTGCGGTTACCATTGAGATCCACGAAAAACCGCTTATTTGCCAACATGTTCCTGATTAGTTCTGCTAGTCTCACATCCTTTACTATAGCTGGTATAGTTTTTTGGTTAGAATTCGATGGTTGACTGTATCGTAGGCTGCGGAGAGATCAACAAAAGCTGCTCTAGTAATTAACTATTTCTCATACCCGTCTTCGATGAACTGGGTAAGGTTAAGGAGTTGGCTTGTTCATGATTTTCCTGGTCTGAAACCTGCCTGCTCTGGGATGAGGAGTTTATCCACGTAAGGGGTCAAACGGTTGAGGATGAGTATTTTGAAGAGCTTGTATGTATGGCAGAGCAAAGAGATGAGCCTATCGCTAGCTGGACTAGCTGAGTCTTTACCAGGCTTTAGTATTGCCATGACTCTGGCTTTCCTCCACAGCTTTGGAATGTTGTTAGTGCAGAGGCAGCTGTTAAACATAACAAGCAGCCATTGAAGAGCAGCGGGGCCGAGATGCTTGATCTGCTCACGCAAAATATCGTCAAGTCCGGCAGCTTTATTATTTTTCATCAATTTGATACCCTTAGTCAGTTCGCTCATATTGAAAGGTCTTGTGAAGTCTTGGTTCTCTTGTGTAGTACATTGAGCCTTTGGTAGTTTGGCCCTACTGGGATGATGATTTAGATCTTTTATGACTTTGATGTTGCGTAGTAATGTTCCGGGAATAAGAGCTCGGAAACATTTTTCAACATCTTTAACAACTTTCTTAACAAACTACTTACACAAATGTGAACTCCACCCTAAGTGTGTTATATTAACAAAAAAGTGTTTTCTTGGAATGTACTGATCATGCGCGAACATACAACACTGACGGTAGGAAGCTCGGAGACGCATGTTGTAAATTTACAAATGTACCGTCATTAAATTAATAAAATGTAGGCACTCGCGAAATAGTGGCGACACCTTTCGAGTAAAAACGCATGTTTCCATATAACAACAGTGGTAATTTTAGCTATATATATGTCAAAAGTAGAAGTAGTGATTCCCTATTATCTACTTCTGATATATGTCTGTCTGTCTGTCTGTCTGTCTGTCTGTCTCTCTGTCTCTCTCTCTCTCTCTCTCTCTCTCGTCTTTCTGTGTGTGTGTGTTGTGTGTGTGTGTGGTGTGTGTTGTGTGTGTGTGTGTGTGTTGTGGTGTGTGTGTGTGGGTGTGTGTGGTGTGTGTGTGCAGCGATTTGCGGGTGGGTGTGTGTGTGTGTGTGTGTGTGTGTGTGTGTGTGTGTGGTGTGGTGTCTGAGTGTGTGTGTGTTGCGCGCTGCGGCGCTGCGCGCGCCGTGTGTGTGTGTGTGTGTGTTGTGTGGTGTTGTGAGTGTGTTTGTGTTTGTGTGTGTGGTGTGTGTGTGTGTGTGTGTTGTGTGGTAGTTGTGTGTGGGTGGGTGTTGATATGTGTTTGTGTGTGTTTCTGTGTGTGGCGTGTGGTATGTTGTTGTGTGTGTGTGGTGTGCTGTGTGTGCGTGTGTGTGTGTGGGGGGCGAGGCGTGTGGGTGCTGTGTGTGCGTTTCTGATGTGATGTGGTTGGGGGGAGAGGGTGATGGGGCTGT
>NW_014577691.1:183663-195908 GCF_000485595.1 Priapulus caudatus
ACACACACACACACACACACACACACACACACACACACCCCCACCACACACACACACACACACACACACACACACACACACACACACACACACACACACACACACACACACACACACACACACAAACCTACCTATTTTAATCGCGCTTAAAATGTATTTTAAGCGGGATTGAATTCCAGCCAATCAGAACAGTGGTTTTTAATCGCGCTTAAAATCTATATATAGGCATCTCATTATGCCATGACGTCGTTCGCTCGCAATTGCTCAATTGTCCATTCTATGATTCAAGACGCCTATTCAGTATTTGTGCCTTTGATTTGTCAATTGATTAAACGAGTGTTCAATTGAACGATCAATCGATCAACTGAAGTATTAAATGATTAAACGAGTGTTGAATTAAACAATTAATCGATCAATTACACGTTTGAATGATTAAACGGCCGTTCAATTAAACAATTAATCGATCAATTGAAGTATTGAATGATTAAACGACTGTTCAATTGAACAATCAATCAATCAATTGAACGTTTGAATGATTAAACAACTGTTCAATTGAACAATCAATCGATCAATTAAACGTTTGAATTTTGACACATCCCCTCCCATAGTATGCAGTACCGACCGTTGAAAGGCTAGTAATATATATCTATTTGCAGTGCTGCTTACGCATCATCAACTTAAGTTACGCATCATCAGCTTAACTTCACGAGTATCCAACGATAGAAACTTTGTTTACCCAGCAGTTTATTCCCCCTATTTACGACAAGCTTAAGATCACTATACGTATCATAATCATGATCCCATAAATAGAATATTAATAGAATCTCCAATGATAATTCATCTAGTACGCTTTTATTCACTCAGCACACTTTATTCAGAAATTTTACATTTCCATGCACTTGTCAATCCGGCGCAAAGCACTACTGGTAATAAGTACCGGGGTTGTTATAATATCAGGAGTAATATCATAATACCTATATTATCTTACTCCTGATAATATAATGCTCGCCTAATTATTGAGCTATTGCCATTGAGCATGTGACAGAAATATGTTCCAACATCAACACAAATGACATTCCGTGGCAAATCTAAAAGCTGATCAGCCACGATCCACATCAAACTGCATGCAGCGCCCTCTTCGTGCAACTCCGAATACGTGAATTGAGCCATAGCGAGAGCGCCATTTGTCATGGAGTTTGGATCCACATGAGGCAAGCCTAACTGAATCACGTGTCAATTAAGTGGCTGTATCGCGATGTGACTATAGCTGTAAATAAACTTTCTGTTACTTTATTCGCATATCGATCTTTCTGGAAACTAAATGAAATGCACTCGTATTAGTTTCACATCAGTTCTGCGTGCCACGTATCATGTCGGCAGCCTTCTCAGCGATCATGATGACGGGCGCATGCGTGTTTCCTGCCGTGATTTCCGGCATGATGGAAGCGTCCACGACCCTCAGTCCTTCTACTCCACGCACCCTGAAACACGCAAACGGGTGGCACGTCATGCACTGACACGAGTCACCTGATAACTATTTGGCAAGCGTTGCGAAGTTAACAAGTTATGTTATGAACATAATAAACACGTTACAAACAATACAGCAAACGCGCTCGTATAACGTGATGCTCCTTTTGAACAAAAGCATAGCGTTTATATCAAAATATTGCTTCTAATATCACATGAATCTGTTCCTGATAAAGACCAGTATGCCTCTGACCATGTCGCCCTAATTGGCTCTACCGCAATGCTATACAGTAAATTAAAAGGGAACCCGGCAAGGAATATCGGCATCATGGCTGGCTAACGCTGTAGCCCGTCGTACAATAAAAGACCCGGTCCGCTACAATAAACGTGTTGGCTTAGCCCGCCCCTCCTAGGGTTTAGTCGCCCGCTCCTAATCGAAGCTCGACGCAAACGATTGAGCGAGCTGTGTTCGTAGCCACATTAAAAGTGAAATAGTGGCGGTGCTTGCGAGTAGCCACTTGGCATACTTTACCAGTTGCACTCAGACAATGTTGTTTAGACTTCACGGTTAGAGCGAGCTTTTATAAATAATGAAACCAAATGTTTCCCCACTAACCTCAGCTGCGGATCAACGACGGCAGATGGATCGGTGCTGGCACCCATCTTACAGGTTCCCGTCGGATGTAAAATTGTTTGGGAGATGGTGCGTACAACACACGCCAGATATCTGTTACCTGTGTAATATTAGCACAATCGATGAAGTATTATGCTGACCTTTTACTTTTAGAATGTTTAAGACAGGCTAACCTATTTCTTTATACTAGAAATGTATTATTACCTTCCCCGTACTGCGTACATCCGGGTACATTCCAATTATTGGGATTCATTTTTGCGCCGATAGCCTTGAATGCATCCGTATCTGTTATCTTCATAGCCAGCCTGATCCCTGTTAAATTATGAACATGATTAAGAAGATTGCGGGGATGTGTGTGTGTGTGTGTGTGTGTGTGTGTGTGTGTGTGTGTGTGTGTGTGTGTGTGTGTGTGTGTGTGTGTGTTTGTTTGTTTGTGTGGGTGTGTGCATGCGTATGCGTGTGCTTGCACGTGTGTGCGAGTCTATGTGTGGCGCCGGTGTTTGTATGTCTGTTTTAATGCAATATTCTCAAAACAAATTATCAATCGATTTCCACAATACCTTCTACCATAGTTTTAACGTCTTGTTCGTTCTCGTAATAACGTGGATCTATGAGCGGATAATCCAGCGGGTCGCTGGTTCTCAAGCGAATATCACCGACACTTTTAGGTTTCAACAAAGTTGGTACCAACGAGAAAAGATAGCGATCCTCTTGGGCCGCATAGTTAGCGTCTTTTATGAACTAGAATCAAGAATGAAAAATCCCAGATGCTAGACCATAGAGCGGTTCTCCAATTGTTTTCGGGCCAACCCACCTTTGGATTATTAAACTCATCCCCAATGCCCCCCTATCCTACCATAAAAAGCTACCACTTGCCGCATAGCGCCAATTAGCAACCCCACAGTCCCGCCAGTGGTACCGCCAACACTATAAACCGCTGACTTAAGCGATCTTAACATCTAGATGGCAACCCATGAGTAGATTTTAGTACGCGATCGTCAAAGAATAGTCAATAGAATGGTAAAGCTATGAACCTTCTTCTCAAATCCTAGCTGGTTATATGCAAAATCTTCATCTATAGATCCCATTCCGAAGCTGGCCAGATGCAGCTGCATATTAGGGGACACGCCTTCCTTCTCCAGGCCGGTTGTATGAAAGAAGCCAACGGCTTCTAAGCCGGTAGCCGACAGAGGGCCTGCAATAACACTGATGCCATGGTATTCTATAATAGTGGAACCCGAGTATAATAGTCTAGAATCTAGATGAACGCAAAATTTTAGTTTTTTGTATCCCTTTTAACACATCCCATTTAATTTTCTGTATTATAATGTGAACCTGTTGTCTTATTTACCTTGTCCAAGCAAATCCCATTTAACCCTTGTCGTAAAGCTTAGCATGTCTGATTTTATCATTGAAATATTTTTATCGATAAAATTTTCTGGGTAGAATATGCCAATGTGGTCTTGCAGATGTTTTCCAACTGGAAGGTCAGCGACTTGCGGTATCTGTAAACATACAAAGATACATGTACAATAGATGTACATGAAATTCTTACTTCGCATGATATATGGCAACATAGAACTGGTTTAATTATAATAAATATTCACACAACAATGAATCGCCATTGTGTGAATGCATTATGATTATGTTTTAACTTGCATTGAACTGGTCAAGTTGCTCTTTGGGTCCAACGCCAGACAAGAGGAGGATGTGAGGAGAGCCGATAGCTCCAGCAGAGAGGATCACTTCCCGAGACGCTCTCGCTTGTTTCTTCTCGGCACCATGAATAAACTGCAAGCCTACCGCCCTCTTGCCATCGAACATCACCTGGAAAATTCCTAAACCCTTGAGTGTAAATGATTATTTATACAGGCGTGACTGCGCTTAGAAATCCACGAACATTCGCCCTCCAACAACACCTAGTGATTATTGAATTATCAATCAAGAAAGCTTTAAAATTATCAATAATATATATATATATATATATATATATATATATATATATATATAAATCTTAGACTGTAGATAAATTAAAGACAAGACATCACTTTTAGCTGTTACTCCGAGTTTCACGCTTACGCGATCATCAGACAGACTTTGATGAAGAATAAAACTTATATACATACTACAACCTATATATACATGAATTGCGCTATTATTTTAGTTATCTATTGTTATGTAGTTCTATAGTTCTATAGTTAAATTGATCTATTGTTCTGCTGGTCTATTGCGTTCGGCTTTTGACTTTTTTTGTTTGTTTCTAATCTTATTGCCGCCATTTATATCTGATCCGATCTATAACAACAAACATTCAACAGCAGTTTCTAGAGCTCTATAAGGGCCGGTTTAGGATAACTTAGATATATATAATATGTTATATAGTTTATATGTAATTATATATATATATATATATAATACTACTACTATATACATAAATGTTGTTTCATGCCGAATTATCCGTACTCGCAATAAACTAAAGTAGAACCCCGCGAGCCTAGAGGAATAACATAAAGATATTTTCAAGAATCAGCACGTCTGGAGGTGTTCGGTCACTCTGCTGAAACAAAAATTTTAAAAATCTAAAAAATTCGTATCTCATCAATAGATGGCTGTAGCGTACAGATAACATCACGTATACGTGTGAATCCAATGATGTATACCTTTAACGGTCGCATGTGTACCATAAAATCGTCAATATGAACGATTACCGTACTACACCAGTATTCATGGGGTTCGAGTCCCAGCTGGTGCGAAACTTATGTTCCCCACTTTTGTCCTTTTTTCCTTTTACCTTACTCTTTAGTATGTAGTTATCGTTTAATTTTTAATTCATTTATTAATTTATTTATTGTATTTGGATTTGTTATTTTTTTAATATAATTATTTTAGTTTTTAATGTCTTTTTATCTTTTGATTTGCTTTATATTATTTTTTACTGGTTGGGATGAGATGAGGATGTATCGACTGCATGGGATTGCATGGATGGCAATGCGATGGGTCATGGAGGGGATGGGATGGCATTGGCATGGAATGGATGGCATGGCATGGCATGGCATGGGCATGTGATGTTCACTGGATGGCATTTGGTGGATGCGATGTGAGCATGGGCCCGGATGAGATGGCATATGGCATGGCATTGCATTGGCATGGTGATGTCATGGGATGGGCATGGTGGATGGCATGGATGCGATCAGGATGGGATGGGATGGATGGCGATTGGATTCGATGCGATGAGATGGGATGGTCGATGGGGATCGCGGAAATGGAATAGGGTCATGGATGGATGACATGCATTCAGTGATAGCATTGCCACTGGATGCGATGGGATAGATAGATAGCTTAGATTTGGCTTGGGGTATTTTTTTTTCAACCAAGCCGCCGTCAGCCAACTGCCAGTAACGCCATGATTTTACAAACCGGGCATCGCCGTGCGGTATTCCCGCTAGTATATATATATATGTATACCACATATCTATATATATACACATGACATACATATATATAACACATACATAGCATATCCACATATATATATCGCATATATTATTATATATATTAAATTATAGTTATATATTATCATATTATTTATATATATTATATGTCGCAAGTATGATTGTAAATTCGAAAACTGGTGTGTGTATATAATATTTATGCTATGTACTAGCCCTCGGGTATAGCTATAATATATATATAACGTATCAGATAACTCTATATGCCAATGATATTATATATTGATCAATACACTATTAAATAAGTATAAACATATTATAATATATAAAGTTGTTCAGCCGAATTAGTTGTACTCGCATAACTAGAGAACTCCGCAGCCTAGAGCGAAAACTAAGATATTTTTTCAGAAATCAGCACGTCACGTTCTGGGAGGGTAGGTTTGGCTAAAAAAAGTTAGAATAGTTAAAATAATGGATAAAAATTCTATTCATTTCAATAGGATTGCGTCTGCCCCAGTCTGCGTTCAGAATTAACATCAAGGCAACGATAACGCTATGAAATTCCATTTGCGTGTGTATACCGCTTGAACGCGCGCAGTGGCTAATTGCGCGTTAGAACATCCGCATCATACATTTAATCTTTTAATTTCTTATTATTTGTTTAGCTGTTTGGCCGATGGTTGATGGTGGATGGCATGGGATGCATGGACAGTGATGGGCTATGGGATGGCATTTGCGGCATGGCATGATGGCATGGCCATATGGCATTGGCATGCGGTGCGATGGGATTGGATGGGATGGGATGGGATGGCGATTGGATGGGATGGGATGGCATGGCATGTCATGGCATGGGATTCGGAGGCATGCGCTATGGCATGGCATCGGATGTCATGGGTGGCATGGGATGGCATTGGGATGCGATCGAGATGGATGGCATTGGGATGGGATATGGATGGGATGGGATGGATCGGCATGGATGAGACTGATGGAATGGAATGGCATGGTTGGATGGGATGAATGCATGTATAGATGCATGGATAGTATAGAATAGTTAAGATTTTTTGGTATTTTCTTCTCAACCAACCAGCCGCACTGTAGTAACGCACTTGATTTTCCGGGAGGCAAGACGCCGGTATCCCGCGCATCAGTACTAATAACTATAGTTATCCAGTGCAGCCCTCTGATATTAAGTCTACGATTTAACTGCTGTTGATGTTTGTCTTTTAATAGATCGGCTCAGATATAATGGCGGACAATAAGATTTAGGAAACAAAGCAAAACAAGCCCAAAAGGCCAGAATAAAGACAACTTAGAGCCTGGCAGAACAAATAGATCGATGTTTTTAACTACTAGAGACGTCATAGAAGCTACATGAACAAATGAGCAAAAACTAAGACAGATTAGGTCGCCATTCATGATATTATATATTATGGTTATAGATTATGCTGTAATAAGGCTTTTACTCTCCTCATTTAAAAGTCTGTCTGACTGATCGCGTAAACGTGAACACTCGGTCTAGTGTCACCTTGGTCATCTGGCAGTAACAAGCTAAAAGTGATTTTGCTTTTAATTTATCTACAGACTACAATTTATTACGCTCTGCAACTTAATGCATCGAGCCACTCTACCGACAGTAGAGACTGCAAGCGAACTTTTATACAATCCAGATCTTTATTACTGACTATGATATATATATATATATTTTTTTTTTTTAAAGTAGCTCATAATTATGTTAAGATTAGAGGTTATCTGATCAAATGAGTAAATGCGTTTAACGCTTTTAAAGTTATTATAAATCTGACATCAAATATGTTTCTCACGTAATATCGAAATGCTATTACCTTTGCGACATGGGCATGCGTGATGACGTGTAGATTTGATCTGCGTATGGCAGGTTGAAGGAAAACTTTGGCAGTGTCTGCGCGCGTCCCGTCTCTGATGTTTGATTGTGTCTTCATAACTCCTTTAAAATAGTAGGCATATTAGCTCAATGAATATGAATGCATACTGTAATAATAAAAATATTGTTATAACTTATCATAATATATTTAAGATATTATTAAAACAAATTTTTTATTTCTGAATTTAAAAGAAATAGGATGAAATCTCGAACACGTACCATAAGGGGTTTCTCCATTTACATCGCCAACTCTATAACCTAACTCCCGCCCTGCATCCAAGAACACGTCTACAAGTTCTGTAATGGCTGACTGCGTGATAGTAAGAGGACCTCCCACACCATGGTACTCTGTAAGAAAATCTCTAGGGTAGACACATATTTATTGTAGCCTACGTCAAACAGTTTTGTAGCTAATATAACGTCAATACCCCGTACAGGCTGCAAATTTGATACCACATCAAATCACATTGTGTGACTGCATACTTTCCCAAGTTGCTATAAGTATTGTAGCACTTTGCTGTAAATATATTGCGTAGAATTAGTCATACAATGGATTCCTTCTTTCCACTTATTAAAACGGGAAATTTCTATGTTAGCGTATGTCAATTCCTATTTAAAAAAGGTGCTACCACGTACAGTACTCACCGGAGTTCTTCAGTTTAGGTATCTGCATATCTTCGGACTTCATGAAATACGGAAGTACGTCCTTGTAACTCCATCCCGTTGCTCCCATCCTTTCCCATGTGTTGTAATTTTCGGGAGAACCACGGATGTATACCATGCCGTTTATAGAACTGCTACCCCCGAGTACCTTTCCTCTCGGCCATTTGCTTCGCTAAACGTTGTTAATGCGATAGAACATCAGCAATTCAGATGGCAAAATAAAAATATCTCGGTAGAAGATCAGTTCTGATACAAGATGGCATATCACCGAAGAGCACAGCGGGTATTAATCAGGATGGTATTGCTTATAAGAATGGAATATAACAGGGGAACATCGTGTTGATAATGATGACAGGCGTTATGACACAGAAGATAATGTCACTAGCGATAACGTCGCATTAGATGGTGGCACACCGGTTGCAATGAAAATATGTGCGAGTTTTTTTTTCGCGGCTTCGTTTTTTGTGACATTTAGTTTCGCATTTATCTTATCATGAGTTGTAGGTAATGGCAACCTACATACTACGTGGCAACCGTTATCAAGCTGTAGAAATGACAACATGGGACAAGTAGAGATTTACCTTATTCTCGCAGGCAAGGCAGGAGAATTTCTGTGGCACTGTTCTGTAGTTCCAATCTACGTTCGTGTTTTTCAGAAACGCGTGGAAAGCTGGTTTAGCTATGTTCTTGTTACCCGCTTGTTCTCCTCCTGCCTCAACCAACAGTACCTTCACATCAGGATCCTCAGACAAGCGGTTAGCGAGCACACATCCTGCCGTCCCTCCACCTCCTATAGAGATGCAGCACGTGAAACATTTCCCATAACTGTGATCATAATTATTATCAGCACGCGTGTTGATCCCTACTGCCCGGTCCGTACTATTACCTGCCACAGTAACGTTTATTATTAAATGTTCTATATATATCTATCGATTATAGTTATAGTTATACTTTCAATACCTGAACGACCATCAGCTTTCCTATTATCAGGACAGAATAGTGACAATCAGTGTGCTTATAACAACAAGAAAACCAAACAATAAAAACATGTTCAACAACATAAGCAAAGTAGCATAACAGTAACACAAAATAAACGAAAACGTTAAAACAAAAAAATGTTTTCATTCACTCCTTATATTATCAATATATTTCCAGTAGGCCTACATATTCGATTTCGGAATAATTTGCTCATAATCTTCGAGATCCATCCCACTGATTACTAGCTCGTTGCCTTTCTCAAGAGATTGCATCTTTCGGTGTGGGATTCAGGAGTTTATATTGTTACGTTGTTTTTTTATTCGTAATTATCCGTTTATTTTCTGCTCACATTGATTATCCACGCAGATATATTCTAAAAGTGCGTTGAAGAATTGTGGACAACGGACATCTATTCCGATGCTATAACTTAAGATAGACACGCGGGACACTCTAGACTCGACACAGATGTGGGGTTGGACTCACCTATAATATAATCGTAGACATCGTCGGGATCCTCTACGCTGTATGTGAGGTTCTGACCGCTTCTCATGTACAGCACTGCTGCAACCAGCACAGCGAGGGGAAGCAGTGCCTTCTTCATCATGGTAATACCCAGCAGAACCAGAGCCCTGGTCCAGCTCACCCTTACTGAGCACCAGCAACAGCGAAACGCTTCACGGTTTAAAGTGTGCCTACATATACACACCCAGAATATTTGACCAAATTGTTCATATTGGACCAAAGGTGAGGTCTGAAGTCCACATGTGTGATGAAACCGTCTTATCGTAAAATGTTGATTTAATATGCAAGGCCTATATATTCGAATGGGTATATCATTCCTCCAGACTATATATGCAGCTGGATTTATTATTTGACATTTGCTTAGCTAGCTACAGCTAGCTAAGCGGGCAGAATGCACTGTTTTGCGTCCAGTCGGCACACTGTTTTTGGCTTTATTTATTCTACTAGAAACCTTTACTCGCCAGTGTCACCTCCTTTGATCTACAAATATTAGATCTGACATGTTATCGCTATATCACTACTATATCCTTATTCAGGTTTATATATAAATATAGGTCGTGTTTACGTCCAAGACCCTATAGAAATCTAACTAGTGGAAATATTCGTATTAATATAACTGAACGAATAAAGTTTGTCGCAATATCTGACATCGGGTGTGTGCAGATACATCCTGTAAATCTTATGCTCCAAACACTTTACAATAGTTAAAGTTCAATTTAGGGTATTTTCTACGAGATTTTTTTACTCTCAAAACATTATAAACAACGTACTTATGAGATAATATTAATGTAGTATATTACATTACTACTCTCCTTATTTCAAATAAGCTTCATGTAATAAGACTGAGATGACTTGAGCTAGAGGACTAGATATTTAAGAACAACAGAGCCATATTCTACAAATAAGGTCATAATTCAAATTTTTATTTTTAAACATAAATACGTTCCTATTCAAATACATTGTTTTGAAGAGCATAGGAATAGCAGATTGTGGAAATTATAGGATCCAATAGGTTGGCAAAAAGGGTGATTTCACAATGCACCAGCGTTTTGTAAGTCGCTGATGAGCTATAGCATCTCTCGTCACTATATATCTACCTGCACATATCAACTAGGGCTGCGCCTATACTGCATTCAGATACTACGCTTTCTCAAAATATAAATGAAATGAAGTAGTTTTGCATCATCACTTCTTTACAGCGCGTATCATGTCGGCAGCCTTCTCAGCGATCATGATGACGGGCGCATGCGTGTTTCCCGCCACGATATCCGGCATGATGGAGGCATCCACGACCCTCAGTCCTTCTACTCCACGTACCCTAAAACACACGAGCGGGTAGATCATACACTGGCACGAGTCGCATGATTACTACATCGCACATATTATTTTAACTATAAATATTAAACAGGTTACCAACGTTAAAACAAACTTACTCTATATCGCTTAATGGGGGCCAGTTATGAATAAACCTAGATTTAAAGCTTACGCGAACCTTATTATAGAAAGCATAGGCTTTACCTTCTATTCCCGTGCTTCTAATACTAATTGTGCCTGCTAAAATTGAGCGTGCTTCTTAAAGAAGTGACCCCAACTGCTCGGACTGTCCGTAAATGTTTCCTTACTAACCTCAGCTGCGGATCAACGACGGCAGACGGATCGTTGCTGGCGCCCATCTTACAGGTTCCCGTCGGATGGTAAAGTGTAGCAGCCATGTTGCGTGCAACACACTCTAGGTATTTGTCACCTGTGTATGATCATCATGGCAGATGAAGCATTATAGAGACCCGGCGGATTCTAAGACGTTTCAATTATTCATACTATCTTTCGTTTACTATTGGCGGTAATAACGCGTCGTATTTTGGGAAAGGAAGCAAAGTATCTACCCAGTGCAGTGCTCCCCTTCTAGACAGGCATGTGACAATAATATAAATATAAATGCGTCACCTTTTCCGTGCTGAGTGCATCCTGGAATGGTCCAGGCATGTGGATTCACTTTTGCCCCGATAACCTTGAATGCCGCCGCCTCTGAAAGTCTCATTGCAATCTTGATTCCTATTAAATTACACATGTGTCTGAGTTAGTTGTATTTCTGCGGCGCGCGTTCAGGTCTATGTCCGCGTAAAAAAAAAACTGCGTATCCGGGAACCACACGAAGCTATGATTTCAATGAGAGCTAGCTAATAATAATCACATCTGTTGGTTACCTTCCACCATAGTTTTAACGTCTTCTTCGTTCTCGTAGTAACGTGGATCTATAAGTGGATAATCCAGCGGGTCGATGGTTTTCAGACGAATGTCACCGACACTTTTTGGTTGCAACAAAGTTGGTACCCACGAGAAAAGAGGACGATTCACTTGCGTAGAAAATTTCGCATCCCTAATGAACTAACATTCAGGAGAAGACGAATATGTTTACCATGCAGTGGTGCACATAAACATGGTAGTTGATTTAAACGATTCAATCTTACACCTTCTATTTTTGTTAATAACAGGTTTAAATTCACAAACATAATTATAAAGAGATATATATATATATATATATATATATATCTAACTATTGATCGAAACAAAGTTTGTAATGGTAAAAAACAAGTAAACGCGAAGCCAGGACCATGAACATATGACAGTAAGT
>NW_014577691.1:201058-217015 GCF_000485595.1 Priapulus caudatus
TTACAAAATTCATTGTGATTTCCATAATATCTTAAATATTATAATGGACTATACATATTCACAGGCATGTGATATTAATAATAGATTTATTATAGATATTATCAAAGATACATAATAGAGAATAGGTACATAATAGTATAATTTAGAGCTTGAGAAGCAGGAGGGATTTGTTCTCTTCTTCATACACGAGGGCAGGTTTTGTAGGCGCATGTTTGATGTAAAATATGACACAGCTAGTGTGGCCGGGATATATATATATATATATATATATATATATAGTATTATATATACCTCACGATAATATAATCGTAGACATTCGTCGGGATCCTCTACGCTGTAATGTGTGAGGTTCTTGACCGCTTCTCATGTACATGAACTGCTGCAATCAGCCGACCAGGGAAAGCAGCCACTTGTCCATCACGCCTAATCGTTCCTTAGGAAAGACAGCGACTATGGTTTCTCCCTGATAGTCGATGCAGCGACACCGAACGATTCCTGGAAAGTTGTAGTGCCGAGTGCTTGCTTCATGAGTAAATTACTGCCTGGACGGTCGGGCATGGGCAAGATTCCAGGTCTGAAAGTCGTCGTCGTGCGCTGACTAACGGCCTTGTCGCGAGAGTAACTGACACAAATCAGGTGACTAAGTCCTTGGTAGTCACGGTTCGTGCATACGGTAGAGGACGATATGATTTCGCTGCGTGGGATGCAATGTGCTCGGCCAATGGAGGTTTTGTCACCTGTGCCCAGCCGCCGAAATTATTTTTTCTTCATGAGTTCCGGGATACACATAGATAGTGTTGTAATATATGGTTGGTATATAAGATAAGCCTGTTGGTTTTTAGTTAGTGTTAGGGTTAGGCGTTACGGGTAAGGGTTAGTGATAGCGGATAGGTCTGAGCGATAATCCTGGTAAAGTAACAAGTACACAGCCTGTATTGTTCTTATATCTGGACAGATTTACACTGTGTATTTGTTTAGGGAGCTTTCAACAATACACTGTGTATTGTAGTAGGTACCTATGATACGTTCAGTCAAGAGAAAACTATTTTTATTTGGCGCGCCACGATCGCCATTTTGCAAAATGCCAAGAAAAGAAAGAAGAAGAGCGTAGATTTTTTATTGAAAGTGTAGATACAACTAACAAGGAGTAGAACGTATTTGTAGAGCTGAAATAAAAAATTTAGTTGTAGGATGTGTGAATTAGCGGTAAGATCTTTGACATTCGATACGTTAGTGTATTTGTTCCAGATATTGATAAGTACACGAGAAACCCTAGACCGAATAATTCTGTCCCATATAACCTTTTTTATATTTTGGTGAGGGTTATATTGGACCAATATAACCCTCACCAAAAAATAAAAAAAGTTATATGGGACAGAATTATTCGGTCTAGAGAAACCCCTGCCCGCAAAGCTAGGTAGGTTTACTCGTGTGTAAAATATGCGAAACACAAATTTAAATCGGTAAAGTTGGTTATGGGATGCACTACTAGTACTATACTAGTAATAGTATTTAGAAGGCAGTGCATGGTTACTGATCCGCACGTGTTTAGTTCTAGTGTTAATTACTATTAGTATTACTATTGCTCATAGGGTACGTGTATGTCCCCCAGGTTACTGCCAGAACGTACCCCTGGGTACGGTTCGGTATACCGAAACGTACCCTGGTAACTATCGCAGATGGGGGTCGTTGTCGTATCAGGTACTATAGATATCTACCCGATGTAGTTATAGGTTGTTTAGTATTATGTTTATATTTTTATATGAAATATGTTTAGTGTTAGGGGTTAGGGCTAGGGTTAGGGTACACTTCTGGGATCAAGGATAGAGAACATGGGTCCCAATAAAACCAATGTCATTTACATCAATATAAATATAATATTATATCAATATAATAAGTTAGGGTTATGGTTAGGGTTATGGTTAGGGTTATTGATATGGGTTAGGGTTAGGGTTAGAATTAGGGTTAGGGTTAGGGTTAGGCACATTGGTTTTATTGGGACCCATGTTCTCTATCCTTGGGCCCACTTCTGTAGTACAAGTCTGGTACACTTTGTGTATACATATGTGTACCTCTGGTACATATCAGTAGTAGGTACCTGATACGACAACGACCCCTTCAGCGTAACTATCTAGCTGATATGCATGGTTAGGGTTAGAGTTAGGGTTAGGGAGTAGGCGTACTGTGATCTTGGGTTTAAAATAATCATGAAATGTCGTATGTATCTAGCAAATTTAGCCTCTCACAGTTCATCTCAGTCAAACCCCACTCACGCATGAATAATGGTATTGGCTTTCTTGTGTTGAAATGTAAATAAGTCATCAGATATGCTACAGCCAAGTTTTCCAGCTGCTATCTATTTAACTGACTGGGTTTAAAATAATCATGAAATGTCGTATGTATCTAGCATTTAGCCTCTCACAGTTCATCTCAGTCAAACCCCACTCACGCATGAATAATGGTATTGGCTTTCTTGTGTTGAAATGTAAATAAGTCATCAGATATGCTACAGTCATGTAAACGTCTTGTGTTGAAATGTAAATAAAGCTTTTCATTTTATTTACTTATTTACTTTATATATTTCTTTTCATACATTGACTGTTGATATCTTTTGCACTACGAATGTAAATAAATGGCTCATGGTTGGCTCAACGTTGGCTAATGGTTGGCTGCCAACGTTGGGTCCAACGGTGGCATGCTCAGCGAAAAGCCGTTGGACCAACGTTGGCAATCTTGTAGCCCTGGTATTCTGCTGTTACTCTAACTCGTCGGTCGGTGATCGTAGACAATGATGGTCAAAGAGGTTGTGTATGTTATATACCGAATTTGAGACGTCTTATTGAAATAACATATGTGCTGCAGCTTACATGCGTGGGTCGGGTCAGCCAGTGCCCCACCCGACTCCTCTCGAACCTTCTTTCTCTTCCTTATATATCTATCACCTTCTGCCATTCGGCACCGCTCGTTATAACAATGAGCAGCTCGCGTGCCGTATTGATTCCTATAATTCCCTGGCCGGGTGAAACATGTTCGGACAGGTGACTTTGAGTCATCAGCAGCTGTTGCCATTCCTGTACCGCGTTGCATCATCTCTGCTATGACGCCGAGTAACAATTCTCGTCTCCACATTCTGACGTTGCTGGTGCCAACGTTGTCAATGACGTTGGGCCAACGTTGACAATATGACGTTGGGCCAACGTTGGCCATGCTAAGCAAAAAGCCGTTGGGCCAACGTTGGCTGTCTGACGGTTGGTCCAACGTTGTTAATATGACGTTGCCAACGTTGGCACGCTGAGCAAATAGACGTTGGGCCAACGTTGGCAATATGAGGTTGGGCCAACATTGGCTGACTGCCGTTGGGCCAACGTTGGGCCAACGTCGGGCCTCGTTGGGCCAACGTTGGCTGCCAACGTTGGGCCCAACGTTGCACGCTGAGCAAAAAGACGTTGGATCAACGTTGGCTGTCTGACGTGTCGTCGCGCGTGTGGTAGCCAGTTGCGCACGTTGGCAATATGACGTTGGGCCAACGTTGCTGACTGCCGTTGGGCCAACGTTGCCAACGTCGGCCCACCGTTGGGCCAACGTTGGCTGTCTGACGTTGGGCCAACGTTGGCAATATCGACGTTGGGCAACGTTTGGCTGACTGCGTTAGGCCAACGTTGGGCCAACGTCGGCCCACAGATGGGCCAGTCGTTTGGCTGCCAACGTTAAGGCCCAACGTTGGCACGCTGAGCAAAAGACGTTGATCAACGTTGGCAGCCAACGTTGGTCCAACGTTGGCATGAGCTGAAGACAGCCGTTGCCCAACGTTGGCCCAACGTCAGCATGTTATCTGGGTACGGCGACTCCCTAGACTCGTTAGTGCGTACTCCGTCGAGTGTACGCTCGCGGCATATTAGATAGTAGTATATTTAGTACCAGGCGTACGTTCCGGCAGTACCCTGGGGGACATAGACCCTATCAGCATTACCATTACCTAGTAGTATTACTGCTGAAAGGCTCTATGTCCCACAGGGTACTGCCAGAACGGTACCCTGGGTACGGTCGGTATACAGAACGACTCTGGTATCAGAGCATATAAATCAACGTGATTATAGGCTCTGGCTGTACTATGGTCCCTATATACAGAGAGTTGCGCCCATGACGAGTCGGAAAAAATCGGTCACGTGGTCGCTGGACGGCATGTTGTTTCCAAATAGATACGCACGGTATGGCGGTAAGAAAGTGTACAATTATTATCATATGGCGCGAACGATTTGAGTTACATTTCTAGAACATCTAGATACACATAGACACATGTCTTAGCTATAATCTCTGTAAATGTTGAGTTTATTGAAGCACGATTAGTTTAATTAATTACTACGGACCATTGTACAGCGTATCCATAACAGCGCTGTACTTAAGTAGATACAATAATGTAACCCCCTATCCTCTTGGGTTTGGTTACATTATTGTATCTATACTTAAGCGGCCAGCGGTGAGGATCTATTGAAAAAAAATGGCGTCAAATCCTAAGTTGACGGCACTCTCTCTATACAGGGACCCTAGCTGGTACTATCTAATATGCCGGACCGTACCTCGTCTACTCCACTAACGATCTAGGGAGTCGCCTACACCTACTCCCTAACCCTAACCTAACCCTAACCCTAACCATATCAGATAGTTACAGGGTACGTTCGGTATACCGGATCGTACCCAGGTACGTTCCGGCAGTACCCTGGGGGACATAGACCCTATCAGCATAATATAGTAATATAGTAGTATTTACTGTTACGCTCATAGGGTTTATGTCCCCTAGGGTACTGCCGGAACGTACCCTGGTAATTTAGGGCTTTGAAACTAACCTAAAATGTTCACTAGCCCAGCGGCTAGTGACCTGTAAAATCTAACTAGCCCTTAAAAAGTATCTCCCAGCCCTTACTTTTCAGAAGTGCCGTGCGCTGAGGCTACGCAGTGAGCAAAATTTTGCCATTTGCGGGGGGGGGTGAGGTGGGGTCCAGCAAACACGAACATTCTATTTAATAGTTTAATAATTAGGTTTGGATGAGTCATTCAGCGACTAAAGCATTATGTTGTACGGCCACATTGTGTTTCGGTACTGATAATCTATTTATTTTTAAAGACTGCTACTAATTAAAACCACTGTTAGCAATGTGATTTAAAATGTTTTTTTTGGTTTGGAAAGTATTAACTTGCAAGTCATCTCGCAACCTTCTCGCGGAGTCTGTTTGGGTTGACAATGCATTTTAGTGATGACAGATATTTGCTCTGATTTCAGTGTATAAATTTATAATCACACGTTTTTTTATTTTCTGTTTATAGAACAATGAAAGTTTGTTATTAAATAGAGTGAGCAGCTTTGACAGTGTACTAAGCTATTCTATATGAAATTAAACACATGCATTGTGGAATGAAACGACAAGTCTTCTTGACTTTATTACAGGTGAATTTTTAATGCAACAATATATAATAATTATACTACAATTTTTCACATAAAATATTTCAATCCTATCAATTATATAAAGATTATCACGTCACGCTAGTTATCCCGGCAACCCTTATTTAAGTGGACTCTGCATAGGCCGTTGACGATCATATACCCGTAATTGTAATTGCGCGAAAAGAACACGATTGAGAAACTAGGTCGTTCGTACTTAGCGTACGTAGCTAATTAGAAGATAATTTTAATTTTTGCTACCGTCTAGATTGTCAGGAACCCGTCATTCCATAGATCTCTCATACCGAGCACGCGCACGGCACGCCATGCACAGCTCAAACACACACGCGCGCCGCTGCGCACGCACAAAGCACACATTACAGTTACGCGTGCGACGCACGCACCGGTGACCGGCAGCACGCACGAAACCAAACACACACCAGTTACCGGTGGCACGCAACGGGCCAGTGTACGTACGCATACAGGGATTCCTGGTAAGCATGACCACGCACGACAGGACATTCACCGCCATCATAGTAATTGGTTAGCGAATGTGTTCAGCAATCATGACAGTGTAATTGTTGAACAGCTCGCTAACCAATACACAGTGTTGATTAATGGTCAGATACAACTACAGCTGTGTATGCTTGTAAGTTACCAGGATTAATCTGCGATAGGAGGGTACTCATTTTATCATTGTTGCTTCTCGAGGGAAGTCGTAGTGAATGGAATGGCGCTGATTGGCTGTATTCCGGAATTCACGTGCGGAAAGAAAAGTTTTCGGTGCTGGCCCGGCCGCATGTATCTTTCTACGCGTGGTAATGTCTTTTTCCATCGGTTGAGTGTAAACGAGAATGAAGGATTAAAAATTATTTCCCGTTTGGCTTGGTGACCACCAAGAGGTGGGGCGGCGGTGCTAGCCACAGGAACTGTGGGGTATTCTCGCTACCAGGTCTTGTAGTCATCTCAGCTTGGGGTCCCGAGCGGCTGACGAGAGACGTATGTTTTCCTTTCGCTATCTAGCGTTGTTATATCTATGACGGAGCACGAGCGGGCCAGTTCGGACTGTTAAACGATACTCTTGCCAGGAAAACGTGTCTGAGTGACGTTTAAGGGCAGAAAAGCCAGAGTTTAAATTTCTTACGCAGATGAGGTTCTCGAGGGCAATTCTCAGGCTGTTTCATAATTGGCTAGTCGTAAAAACAACTGAAATCGGAGGAAGGGACCTGATTCTGATCAAACACGGAACCACAGAGATTGTCAGTACGTAGTTTAAATGGAGACCTTGCTGTAGATCTCCGTTACCCGAAGTCTGGTGGCGCGTGTGACAACGCACAGAGAGTGTCTTATGCCAGGGAGATTTAGACAGAGATTGGCAGTATAAGTGAGGCCAAGAAATAAGCTGATTTCGTATTGCTGCATGCGTCCGGGCCGGTTGGAATACAGTGCTGTCAGTACGGAGTGCGAATCGCCGTGGCCTAGTGATTCAGAATGATGAATCCCGTATTCGTAAGGCTAAGCGCGCGGCTGTGCGCCAGAAAAAGTCCATGAACAAAGCCAGTCACAAGTCCACCATATGTTTAAACGGCTGGCAAGGCCTAGCACTTTTGCTACTTGCTGGCTGGTCGGTCGATCCGCGCGGATGCGGCTCATTGTTCGGATTCACACAGAGAGACGGACAGCCAAATTTTCGGGGATTTTACGGTGCTGACAACTAAATAACAATAAATGACATTTATTGAAGAGAATTGGTTGTTGTCATCTATGGATAATCATTGGTATACCCCACGTGCTACAACAAAATAACAATAAATACATTTATTGAATGAGAACTGGTTGTTGTCATCTATGGATAGTCAGTGGTTCATAGGGAAGTGACGTATTGGTTTTGATACGGTGGACCGAGGGGGGTGAAACACCGGCACGGATATATACGGCGAAGTATTGGAAACGTATATCCATGACGCTGAAAGCATGCAAGTGACCCGGTTGCATATTATTCCACGTGGCCTCGACAACAAATAATGATCCCTGAGCGTACACACTGCCTGTAGACTCAAGCAATTCCCATCTGCATTGATGGTCTTTGAATCAGATGTAGGTCCGGAGGCAAATAGTATATTCGCACTTGCCGTCTTGTCCCGTGCATGGCAAACAATAACATGTACACCGTCTAATGTCTATTTGTCAACAGTTAGAATACTACCCATGTCCGACGCAGCATGCAAGGCGCAAGAGAGAGGTGCCAGGCGCGTGTCCTATAGTAAGCAAATAATAATAACGTTAGAGTACAGAGTGTGCAGATTTGTAATCTATGTGCAGACAATAGCACGCCGTTAGAGCTTCACTTTACTCCAAAACTCCACGACAGATGGCGCTCTCTCTCTGGCTAATCCTGGAGTACGAAAGGGGGCACTGAATGCAGTTTGTTTAACTCATGATAATTATGTCGTCTCTATCGCTTACTCAGAATCGCGGATTTCCCCTAAATTAAGCACCCACAACGATTTCTAGACTTCACTGCATTCTCTATTGTCTGTAACATGTATTGGTATAGCGCATTAAACCGGTAATGAATATATACGTTTAAAAAAACTACGAGTAAATAGGAATTATAGCAATTTAACACCACAAGCGATGTCTATGCGAATGAGTTTTTAAAGTAGTAAGATAATGTTGACGGACCGTCTGCGTCGCAGTAAATAACCTACCAGCTATATAGGTAACAATGTACGGCTGGAAGTATACTGGAGGTGGGAGACTGCTTGCAGGAAACGCCCACATTTCATTTCATCAAATAAACAGTGTATGCATTGTGTAGGCTAAAACTGTCAATACGGTAGAGGTACGTTGCGAACGTATCAAAGATGGTCCGTCCGATCGTGTTGGCAGCTGATTGGAGCAATATTTATCTACGCAATTTTTATTCACATGTCGATTGAGTCAACGACCTTTTGAGTAAGAAAACCGTCATTCATTCTTTTTGGAAGCATTATACGCGAGAGCCGAATTTTTTGGTTCGTATCCCGACGTAACGTACGTGGCCATAATAATTATACAAATTAGCGTATTGTAACACCATTGAAAATACTTTTGAATTCTTGAAATGAAGAATTTCTGCTAAATGTTTCCCAATTTATGTTAAATGTGGCACAAAGCTTAATAAATCGCCTAAAGATGAGGTAATCTAACTCTAAATTGGCGCCCCATTTCTCCCTGGCTGCTACAGGATTGTTTATGTTTCGGTGGTAAAGTTGAGACTTCAAATTGGCACAATCGTGTAAATACTCTTTACAAAATCAGGGTGAATCATCATAAATATACTAGCAATTGCCAGAAGAATTTTTTCCACCGAAGCTCGTTTTATTTACAATTTGTTGCTGTCGAGTGAAATACAAGTTTTGGTAAATTTTTTCATGCCCAAGAAAATGCAGTTATACAAATAAAATATAGGCATTTTACATCAGACTATCCATACAAAACATCAGATCTGCGTAGCTTCTAGCACAAAAGGTGAAATTCTGAAACGAGATGCATGCTCCAAATACCCTCCATCGTATCTATTAAGCCTACAAGAAGTGGCCAGCCATGATCACACTGCTATAATATACGTCAACAAAACGTGAACATTGCAACTATTCACGTTTTATGAGGCTGCATAATAGCAGCCCGCTGGATACAGCGAGCTGACTGCTAAATACCGGCTCAAACTCCGCGTATGTAAACTACGAACCGGTTTTTTATGCGGGTGCAATATAGCAGCCCTGATAACAGCGAGCGAACTGCTAACATCGCCGGCTCCAAACTCCGCGTATGTAAACTACAACCGGGTTTTTATGCGGGCTGGCAATAATAGCAGCCCTGATACAAGCGAGGCGACTGCTGAACTACCGGCTCAAACTCTTCGTATGTAAATCTACGAACCGGTTTATATGGCGGGCTGCAATATAGCAAGCCCTGGATAACAGGGCGAGCGACTGCTAACTTTCGCTCAAACTCCGGTTTTTACTGAGTGGTGCTATATATAGACGCCTCCATAACGACACACTACGAAAGACATTTGTCTGGCTTAAGCGTCTTATTTACGATTGTCTACAGCAAAGAATTTGTCTCGGCTTAAGCGTCTTAGTTGGCATCGTTGCCTACACGAGAAATATTTGTCTCGGCTTAAGCGTCCTAACGAGGTCTTGAACTCGAGGCTTAACGCCGAGTTAAGACTGCGTGTAGACGCGGAGGCCGGACGCGAAAATCGTAACATCGAGTTAACGGGTAGTCGCATACCGCGGAGTGAACACGTGTTCGCGTGACCCGCCGCGGTTGGAGGCGTGTTTACGTTGGACGGGGGGCAGGGCGCCGCCTCCCCTAGTGCCGTTAGCTTAACTCGTGGTCAAGACAAAACTCCTGTGTTTAGACGAGGCTTCTAATATATTTCGTAGGCCATGTCAAAGTGTGTCCCAGTTTGTACCAAATTGCTGGTGACTTTATCAGTATTGTGCAAAAGTGTGGACTGTCCGTTTTTGTTGGTCCATTCATTAAATAATTAGACAGTTTTGATCTGCTATTTTGCCTTGCCGCTGCTCCTTGCTCGATGATAGTATTTTCTCATCGCAGCTAAATCAATTTGTTTACATTATATGCATATATACCCGATCACTAGGATGCACACTTAGAATTATTTTTTTGCAGAATAATGCTAGAAGTACGTATGCTGTACGTGTGTCAACTGTTGCATATCAACAGAGCATTTACAAATAGAAAATGGCCAGCGCGTACGTAAGACGAGTTCTTTTGTTGTGAAACAAGTTTGGTATCTAAACATTGCTTGTGCGTTCCGCTGCTGAACTGTACGTCGTCCTATATGCGTGGAATACGCTTTTAAACGCGCCGTTCACGCAATACAAATAATATTAGGGTAACCAGTCGAGGCTACCAGCCACACATTGATACTAGGTCTAGCAATTTAGCCTTTAGAGATAGTAAATGAATACCATGTCGGGATTAAGTTATCCAATAACATAGAGAAATGTGTTTTTTCTATAGCTACTCATGTATAAAAAGAAATATAACGTACCAATAAATATCATACTAACACATCATGTTATATGATGATCTATGTAAACGTACACGGTGAGGTTGACCAGCCGTGCGTTACCGGCCAGAAATGTGATATTGTATTAAACTAGCGCGCGCCAATTTTCGCAGTGTGTATACTACGCTATCAGCTCTCTCCTATGGCAGTCTGTACGCTACGTGTTGGCGCGCGCGTCAGTTCATACCGATTATCTTAAAAATTTGCAGTGCAAGGTGTTTATAGGTAGTGTTCTTAATTGCAAATGACTCAGTCTACATGTGAGATTGAGTAGGTGGCAACAGTTTTAGTGGGGCAGCAGTGAGAATATACTATTTACTGTTTGCCACGTTTTGACTCAAAGAGCAAATTGCTTTTAAATGTATATACCAATCCACGTATTACTTTCAGTGATCTACATGTACCGGTATCTAGGCATATGAGGTGGCGAAGTGAGCGACAGGTCCACGTAGTCCAAGTTTTAAGTATTTACTTACTCTACTTGAAGCTTGTGTTGAGCTATTACTTTACCAATTGCTTGTCTTCTGGTCGTTGTGGCAGACTGCTTGATAGTCAACCTTCAACTGCACCCAGGTATAGCATACAGCAAAAAGTGTGATAGGCTGAAATAATAGACAGTGGAAAAAAAAATATCATGTAGATTGTATGATTAATCACATTGAATACCGTACAACAAAGCTACTCATCAATACCATAACTTTGCCGCATAATTTGGTATCAGTGCTTGAGATCAAGCTTAGAAAGACTACAAGAGTTTTGACCTTACCTTTGCCAATCTTATACCGGGGGAAAGTCTTTTTTTCCATATCTCTAATCATATATTCATATGAGATGTGGTCCTTGATATCTTCTGTTCCATCTCAATCTTTGTACTGCTGATCGCACAAGCTCAGTTTTGTATAGCAGTAGGGCAGATAAATTAGTACACATTTGGCTATGTAATCACCTCTCCTTTTAAACACGTTCTGCCATCCCACGCATTTGCGTTCTGTTGTTTTCCTTCTGCATTTTCCTTGCCAACATTTCCATGAATTACGCGTGACTAGTGGTGTGTCATTTTTTACCCATTCCTCAAGCAGTCAGTCGTATGCTGTGTCTAGACACGTTTAAGATCTTCGCAAAAAGCATTGCGAACATAGTTTCTTGGCACACCGACAGAGTTGTGTGTTAGAACCGGCTTGTCTAATTTCCAGTCATATGCTGCATTTTGAGGGCAATCCTTTATAATCAGTCAACCAAGTGCTGTAACTGAGGGCTGCTTCATTTTTCCCATAAAATTTTGCTCTAAGTCTAGCTATCATCGTTTGTGTGAATTCTGCAAGCAGTTGTTGCAGAAACATTTAAAAGACACTGCGACTGTCCAATGGGTTTCGTAAGGGTTTTGATTTCATGCGGCCGCTTCTTAGGGTGTTTCTCTAAACCCACTTACTGTCACCAGTCTCGGATAATTAGTTTCTTTTCATCAACACGATTTCCACTGCTAAAATCTTGGTTACTACATTGGCCATTGCCAACTCACTTTACCAGTCTCTGAAAAAGCATGCTTTCATTCATGTTTGATGAGTTCACGTACTTGAAGATTCATAAAATTTGAGAGAAAGCTGATCATTAATACGCTAGAAATAGTCCAGCAGTTCTGACCGTATGTGTTCATGCGCATTCTTGGTACGCACCAGTTACAATAATGGCCTATAACCAGTAAATAACATGCAGTTCTAGATCTATTGTTTGACCGCAAGTTTCGCTCACCGCTATTTACGGGTTCTATGTAGCATCACAGGCACAAGTCTATTCAGTCAAGTTTTGAAAGCACTCTGTTTAAAACATGCGATCGATTACCAGCTGTGACGCAGCCGATTCGGGGTCATTCTCGCACCTGGCAACAACGACTAGTGTAATCGGGATTGCCTGATGTGCTTTGATTTTCTAAGCGAGTTGACATAGATCACACAATGTCCCGCATTAATCGTTCGTTTTGAGACGAGCAAATTATCAATACAACATCGGCAATTCTCTGTTAGTTCTTTGCGGTGAAAGAGTCGAACAATGGTTCAAAACGAAATCGGCTGCATTATGATCTCTGCAATAAGTAAAGAAGAATGGAAATGTTTACTCGTGCGTATATCACACCTAACAGTGCGTTTTGCTAGGTAAAAATTTGGCTAATGATGCGTCGATCTTGCAGTAAAAGGTGTAGCCTGGAGATTGATCACCGAAACATTCAAAATGACGCAGCCAAAGAAGTGGTTACATCGGAAGAGGAGGAACGCAAGCAGGGAAACTGTTCGAGCTATGGCTACAGCACGCAAGAAGATAACGGTAAACGTGTTACAACAAGCGGAATTGCGCCAACAGAAGGAGGAAAGGAGGAATAGAAGTCAGTGCCCATCTCTTCACAGTTACTGATCTGGAGGACGTTAGTGAGGTAAGTTTCATTTTAATAAACTATTTGCAGCAGTTGCTTTGTTGACGGTGTTTTAATTTTCTAAGGATCTAAAGCGGGTTTGCACTAGCTATCACTTGTGTGTGTATGCCGTGTGTGTGTGTGTGTCGTGTGTGTGTTTTGTTGTGTGTGCGGTGTGTGCTGTGTGTGTGTGTGTGTGTGTGTGTGTGTGTGTGTGCGAGTGAGTGTGTGTGTGTGCGTGCGTGCGTGTGTGTGCGAGTGAGTGTGTGTGTGTGCGGGTCGTAGCGTCCGTGCCGTCGTGCGTGCGTGCATGCTTTCCGTACATGTGGCGGCCGGCGTCCAATGTGATAAAAGCGGATGTTATCTATAGTGGCGCACGAGCGTGGGTATGTGTGCATCCACTGGCACTGGCCACACGTACGAACGTGCACCCCCAAGAGCGCACGCACGGCACGCACACATGCACGGAGCGGGCACGCAGGCACGCACGACCACACACAGGGCACGCAACGGCCTGGCACACAAGCGCAGGCACGCACGTACATACACCACACAACACACAGCACACAGGCACAGAAAGTTTTATGTAACCAAATTCTGTTGCATCGAGAGCGTAGCAGAGACATGTCTCTTATTGTAATCGAATATTAGATTCGAATTTGATGAGCGCGAGTTAATGTTGCAATGCCGTTTTACAGTGTTTACCGTCCGTAACCCTAACAGTATCCTTTAAGTTATTGTCCTGTTAATTGGCGATGGGTCCCTAGACATCGAAGCGGCCCGTGGGATGCCGTCTTTTGTAACTGCTTACTAAGCAACCCAACTAAACTACGTTTCGAGGATTTTACTTCAGCTACAAATATACAATGTATCTTGATTCAATATGCAGATAAATGATACAGTCACAATATAATTATAATTATAAAAGATTATGAATTATACTGTCTGTTAGTACTGCATTATCTTTTGGTAGTTACTTTCCCAGTCTTTGAAATCATCGCGCAAGAACACTTGATGTGGGCATAATTTCGTGAAAAACAAGAATGGCTTTGAGCGACTTTCGGCAGACAACGTCGAAGGCAGGCTTTCCTTGACATCTTGAACGTGAATTGAACAAGCGCGTGCTGAAATAAATAAGTTCATCAGAAACTGGCTGACTTCGACAAGATGCTGTTTTGATGATGAAAATGATGAAGAGAACAAATGAGCTCCCACAGATGACATAGCGAGGAGGCTAACGAGGCGATGCCATAGCGAGCACGCACATGCAACGACGGAAGGGGCCGCATCTTGATTATTGCCGAGACGGAACGTTTCTGTTCTTACATCCCATACAACGTAAGATTTACTTGAACAGGCTTCAACCATTATTTCAGATTGTGGGTCTTCGTAATTTACATAATCAGTGGTGGATATAGAGGTGGGTTGCGGACGGGCGTTGAAACCCCCGTTCAGCCACTGATTAATGTATGATGCTAGTAAAATGGAGCCAAAATAAAAGTCACTCTGTTGGGGTTGATAGAAAGACTGATGGGGACTTAACACATATACACATTTGTGCGAATTTACGTGATCTAGGGTGTCTGGAACGCGGGGTATTAGCTGTATTACAATGTACTTGTTGGGAATCCAGGTGAGTAAGTGGAGATTCCACTGTTTTTCTTCTTTGCTTGGCTGTAACGCAAAACTGGTGTATTGACCAAGGTCATGGCAATTACTTGCAAATGCTTCCGTTTCCCAGGCGTTTAACATAGATTGGCCGAGATGTAAAACAGATCAACTGCATAACTACTGCAGTACTAGTACTAAGTATACTTGGCAATATGGATCTGAAGGGTATGATGACGCATCATGTTCACGTAGTTTCAAGTATTAGATATATGCTGAATGTGGAAAGTCTGTTGTGTAGTGTAATATGGAAGTGTTTTTAGCAATAGATAAAACGTGGCTGTTGTTAATGAACAGGCCTAGTACAAGTGTAGAAATTCACAATGAGATTTTGTATACTTATATATTAGTAGTATAAACACATTTCACACGTTTTTCTTGAAGGATGCAAACGAAACGATTAGCTCATGTGAATATGGTACAATTTTATAACCATGTCATCTCACAAACAATTAATCACATCTAACCCATAACCATAATGAATCGCAATTGTATTTTATTTATACACTACAACGCCCCGTCCTACTCTCTCTGGATCTCTCTCGTCTCTCTCCTCTCTCTCTCGGTCACTCGCTCTCTCTAAACACAAAACACAATCAATCGTCGGCAATGCACATGCGTGGTAAATACCATTCGAAATGAAAATCTAATTAGTTCTTCAGCCAGCAGCGGCGTATGCATGTGCGCAGCCTTCTCAGCGATCATGATGACGGGCGCATGGCGGTTTCCCGCTACGATTTCCGGCATGATGGAGTTCATCCCACACGACCCTGCAGTCCTTCTACGTCCAGCGCACACCTGAAACACACGAGCGGGTGGATTATACACTGCACAAGTCGAATGATTAGCTACATCGCACATTATCATGTTCAACCCTATAATATATTAAACAGGTTAAACGTTAAAACAAATTACCGCTTGAATGGGGCCAGCCTATGAATAAACCTAGATTTAAAGCCTTATGCGAACCCTGATTATAGAAAGCATCGGCTTTACTTCTATTCGGCCGTGCTTCTATACTAATTGTGCTGCTAAAATTGTCGCGTGCTTCCTAAGAAGTGACTCCCAACTGCTCGGACTGTGCGCGTAAATGTTTCCTTACAACCTCAGCTGGCGGATAACAACGGCAGACTGGATCGTTGCCTGGCACGGCCATCTTCACAGTTTCCCAGTCGGATGGTAATTGTAGGCAGCCATGTTGGGCGTGCACACACTCTAGTATTTGTCACCTGTGTATGGATCATCATGGCAGATGAAGCATTATAGACGACCCGGCGGATTCTAAGACGTTTCAATTATTCATACTATTTTTCGTTTATATTGGCGGTAATAACGCCGTCGTATTTTTGGAAAGGAAGC
>NW_014577691.1:217040-227561 GCF_000485595.1 Priapulus caudatus
CTACATGAAGAGAAAGTGTAGGAGAGAGAGAGAGGAGAGAAATGAGAGAGAGAGAGAAACGACTGAGATGAGAGTGAGACCGCACCCAGCAGAAGAGACGAGTGAGAGACGGACCCCGGCACCTCACTCTACGAGTACGCCTCTCATATGCCTCGTGTATCCGACTTGACGTATAGCCTGCGGAGAAGGTGCCAACTGGCTAGGCCACAGGTCTGAAGAGTATAAGTCAAGAGCAAACCCTGCTGGCCACCACTGCACCTTATCGCCCCCGACCCAGCCCGATGCACTGTAAACACCTTATTTTGCCGCTCGCCAATCTGTGGCATAAGATATGTAACGACGTAAAAACCTCTTTCCAGTACATATACATAGATAAATCTATATCAGGTATAGAAAACACAACAACGCGTTAGTATCTAACCTGTATCTTTAGGAGTAGACACCTCCCAGCGATTGACCCTCCGCCCTCCTCTATTCGCTCGCGCATATGCCCTCTTCACTCTTGCCTCAAGACGACAGATAGCGACGTGACCCTGCGCCATTGGAGCCCGCTAGCTCGAGCGCCGTAGTTCTTGACTCCGGCAAAACTCCGAACCCCTTACGCCTATGCAACTTTCAGCACTCCACCAGCTGTCCACAGATCATCTCGCTAGCACTGCTCGCATCGCACCTCCCGGACAGGCCCCTCTACTTAGCTAATGTACACCTGACTGCGCTGGCGGCAAGAATGTGCTTGCACCCGTGTGGATTCCGAAAGGCGACGTGGAGGACTTCTCAGTGTTTTACCCCCACGACTCGTACCCTCCTTTAGCAAGTCCCGTCACGCTTACCTGCCGCTAATCCTTGTCACCCTCCCCTCACATCGACATGCTTATTAGCGCCAGTCTCTTGAATGCACCATGCCTCACTGCTCCAACTACTTCGGACTGCATAGTGGCACCTTATGACGAGCAGTGATGTGGGGAATAGAGCTCTCGATTTACTTGTGAGATGATGGATTTTCAATGAGCATCCCTGTCCAGCCGCCCGGTTGCGTACTCATTCGCATTCCCATGCGAGGATCTTTCGCGTCTACGCTCAACACGACTTCACGCATTTCTGTTAACATCATAAAACACATTCTCAATGGTGAACGCACAGGTCACCTTGTCCGCATCAGCTCGCCCAGTCTAGTGATTGCGTAACGAAGGATAACCTATGGTAAGACATGTGAATATCAGTTACGAAAATCAGGATAAGCTCTTCTCCTCGACCGAAATCAGTCAGTGACGACACTCTGGCGCGCCGGCGCGCCAAGACTGTGATATGGCCATTAATATATCGTTTAATCGTCTTAAATTCAGTAACTACGACAGTGTGTGAAGGTCAAGTCCTGATTGTGTGTCACAGAAATCCGATGACCTTCTCCACGCGCCTTATTCAAAAGCAACCGATATAAGCCTTGAATGTATCGTAGAGCGGAACACTTCATTGACTCGCGAGTAGCACTTATAGATTTGATTTTTTCGTAACAGATAATATTTAGATCCTTTGAGTAGAACCTTGATTATCGTTCTACGAAAATCAATAGATTCGAATACGAATAATCAGGTCATGCTTGAATCTCGGCGGCTCTGTCTGCCACCGCGCCGGTCGGCGCCAAGTGCTCCATAAATAAATCTGGCCTTTCTTATCTTATAATTTTTCCACCTCTTGCTATAGGTAGTATATGTTCCTATATTATATATATATATCTCTCCAGCACTCCTCTCCGACCCTCTTACCTCACTTAGCTTAATCTTAATAACTCATTAGGCATCTTTGTCTGTAACTGTCTCAGCTCACTAGCAACTTTAGTACGTTTGCCGCGCAAACTAGTCTCATTGGTTACGCCGCGATTCGACAGGTGTGCGCACTGGCTAACCCTCCCTTTGGGTTTTTCCGTGTTGTCGGTCGGTTCATTGCACTGGTCGCAGGCCTATCAGTGTACTACTCGGCGCGTGTTCAGGTCCCGAGCCAATGACTCGTGTGTTCGCTGCGCTTAGATTCATGCACCCGAAACCTCAATCCGGCTTCGTGAGCCGAGCAGCTGCCGCGCTCTCGTCTCGCTGCCCAGCGACCAGCCATGTCACGCAGCTCGCCGCACCAGGCAAGTCAACACTCCGCGATTTGCCTGCGCCCCCCCACCCGGAGAGGCAGAGAGCATCAGCAGCAGCAGCAGAAGACCCAGCGCCCTGTCCGGCACAGTAGATGCAATGGAGCCCAGAATGCCAGTGCGCCTCATCAAGGGATGTTATGCTGCCACTGCGTCCGCAGCGACCGCGTGGTGGTTGACCGCCTTAGCAAGCTCTCTCTGTCCCACCAGTCTCCTCTTTTCACCTCCGCCCAGTCATGACTGCACTCGCGTTCACCTGGAACCATTCTCGCGAGCGAGAGATGGAACTGCCGAAGCGAGGCGTGTGGAGTTGATGCTCCCTCAAGCAGCCTCGCCACGAATCTAGCTAAGCCCACGCCTCCTCACTCGTCATCGATTATCTTTGCTCCTCTGTTCTCCTCCCTCTCCTGCCTCTCTGGCGCGAGATGGCTTTTGGCATGTCTGTATGCGACAGTAGCCGGCGGTGATAACAGCACTTGCGCGAGCTTCTCGCTCTCTCCTTCTCTCCAGCAGGCCTTTTCATCCTACAGTCAGCCGCACTCTCGTCAACTTGCGTTATGTGCCTCCGTAATATGCCTCGCTCACTGACGCGTATGTGTCCCCTCCTCTAGGCGATGAGCGTATGCAAGCTCCCGCGCACACGCCGAGCGTCTACGACCTGTCGCTGCATCCTTCCCCCTTTTGTTCTAGTCCTAAGCTGCTTGCGCAGGGAGGTGATTTCGTACGATATCCTATGCGATTTACATCGTTGGATCGCGCCCGGGCGCGGCCCAAGTGGTTCGCATGACTGATTTCTGTTTACTAATCGCTCTCGGACCTTTCTGCCAGTCCACGCCCTCCTGGCGGCACGCTCTCAACCTCCTTTCTCTTCGTCACTCGCTCCTATGCGTCCCGCGCACTCTCGCATCCTTTGTCGCCCCTAATTTCTACATCGATAACGACAAATCATAATTGTCTTACAAACGCCATTTGTTCGTTACCGAAATTCAACTACCTGCGAGTCATTTCGTTTTTAACACATTATTTTTTTTTACGGGAAAAAATTTTTTTTTTTTTTTTTTTTTTTTCTCCAGCTACCTGACGTATGTGATTTTCGTGACGAAATCAGCTACGTGCGAGTTATTCTCGTTTACGAAACAAACATCATGCTACACTTGCGCGCGCCCCCACCCCGGCTCCGTTTCCTCCCCAACCGCCAAGTGTCGCATGACTGATTTGTTACAAATTATTGATTTCGTAACGAATCAAGTCTACATAGTGTCTTTCGTTACGTAAATCAACTACTGCGAGTGGTGTGTCGTGTGACGCAAATCGGCTAGCTTTCGCAGTCATTTCGTTACTTTGAAATCTCTAGGCTACTGCGAGTTATTTTCGTACGAATCATGCTACACTTGGCGCGCTCGGCGTCCCTGCGCCAAGTGTTGCTATGTAGACTGATTTACGTTACAAAATTATTAAATTTCGTAACCGAAATGCAAAGCTCTACATAGTGATTACTCTCACTATATCAACTACTGCGACGTCTTGATTTTCTCGACGAAATCAGCTACTGCGATCATTTTCGTACGAAATCCATGCCTACTGCGAGTTATTTCGTTACGAAATCATGCCCGGACACTGGCGGGCCGCGTCCGCAAAGTTGTCGCCGATGACCTGAGTTTCGTTACCGGATCCAATGATTTTGTAACGAAAATTTATTGGGCCGCCAAGTTTAGCATGGTCTGCTGAGAGGTGGTACGTGCTGAGGAGCGGATTGGAGTCGGGTGGGCGTGACCCCCCCAGACAGCCCGCCACAGCAGCCCCGCCGCCCTCATATCACTCGCTCTAGTGCCCCTCGTCAACTGTACCCGCGCCTTGCACTTGTGCGTGTAACCCGGTGTACGTGCGTTACCTGCATGTACGTCGGCTCTGTAATTTTCGTCAACCTCATGGTACTCTCGGCTGGCGGCAGAGGTGAAGCGTGTGATATGTATCTGACCGGGCTGTACTCGCGGGTGTACCGTGGGGTTGCGACCGCTCGCTAGGTGCTTGAGTCACTCCTCCCGCGCCTGTATGTGCGTTGGTACCCGCGTTGCTACGCTTTGCTGCCTCGTTATTTACCACATGCGTTCGCTTGCTATATTGCCTGCCTGTGTTGTCAACGCTGCCGTGCCCTTGCTAGCTGCAGGAGGCTTTGACCCGCATTGTAGTACTGCTGTGCTCGAGCTAGACGTGGCGCGCGGTTGTGTACCTCACGTGTTGTACGCTCGCTACCGCTCCCCAGCCGCTCCCGCCCTCCTCCTACTTCTTAAATCTTGCATCCCTCACTTGCTATCTTTCCCGTTCTGCCCTCCTCGTCCACCCTTTTTGCCCTCTGCTAGCGGAGGAAAATGGGTGACGAGACGCGATGCCCGGTTCACAGCACACGGCCCTCGCTGCGCTCCGCTCTCACCTCCTTGCGCGCCCGCTCAGGGCAGGTGACAAAGGGCCAAATGACTATAAGTGCGTGAAACCCTGCTGGCTCACAACGCTGCTGCCAACCTGCCTACTGGAAGGAAGCCGGTGAGGAGAGCTTGTTTTCGCCTATTGAACCGCAAAACTTCCCTCAGCTGTCGTGCGCCGCTGTCACTCATACCGTGCCACGGTGCCGTGTACCCGCGTGTACGTGTCGTCTAGCCACACCACAACTAATTTGCACACACACCACACACACACACACACACACACACACACACACACATCACAACACAACACACCACACACACACACACCACGGTACACTGCACAACATACACCACGCACGCAGGCGTGTGTTCCGGATTTGTCATATGCCAAGCTATTGTGGCTTAGGGGTTTGTGAGTTAGAATAGTGATCTCTGTTTGATTACGGTGATCGGAAGTACGCATACTCGGAGTCCCCGACTTTTGATCGCTCTAGAATGGGTCTGTCGCTGATACAGCATGGTTCCTCGGACTGATGCTAATGTGTCCGGCCTCTGATCCGCATGCGGGAGCTGCTTCACACGGACTGCGTTAGTGTAGTCATTGGTGAATCGTAGTTATGCAGCTACTCTGTTCGCATTTCCGAACAGCCGACATATTCGTACCTTGCTAGTCCTCGGACCATCATATCATCTTGTAACGCGCGAGTCCCCTGGTCTACTTGCATTCTCTATCTTCTCTTATACCTATGTCCTCTGCTCTTTCTCTGTCGGGACCCACGCCTTGCGTGCTAATGCGGTGTCAGGCCAATCCGGCCTGGGGTTTCTTCCGGGTCTCGGCGGTCACAATTCTCGTCCCGTTTTTTGGGTCGTTGCTATCCCTCCGTGAGGGAGGTCACGTGATAACGTTGACGATGACGTTCAAACCGTGAACCTAACTGGTAACTTAACTACAAGACCTCTTCCAACACTAACCCTACCACTACAAGCTACTCTGATATTATCTCGCCAGCGCTATCATATAGGCCATTTGTGATCCACCAAATTAATACTATGGTGTGGGGGACAGATATCATGATGCCAAAAAACTCTCTAACCCTTAAACCCTACCCTAACCCTAACCTCTAATCCGCTATGCCATAACCCTGATCCTAAACACTATTCCTAACAACTAGTGCTTGCCACGTTCGTACCGGTCACTCCCTCACGCCCGGGGGATATCATTAACCCGTGCGGGCTTTGTATGTGTGTCGTGTTGTGTCGTCGACCGTTGTGCGTTTCGGCGTGGCGTTGCCGTAGCGTGGCGTGTGGTGTGGACTGATGTTGCCGTGGGTGCGTGTGCGTGTGCGTACCTGGCAGCTTGTGTGCCGTTGTGCGTGTGCGTGTGCGTCGTTGCGTTGTGCGTGTGCGTGTGCGTGTTGCCCGCCGCACGAAGCCGTCTTGAGCTGCATGATCAGCCACGAACCTGGTTCTGTGTGCGTGTTCGCGTGTGCGTGCTGCGTGTGTCGTGTGCGTTGTCGGCGTGTGCGTGTTGTGGGTTGCTGGTGTGTTGTCCGCCCCGCCGCGGCCGGCGTCGCGTGTTGTGTCGTGTGGTAGAAGATGTCTTGGTAGTGCACCTTGTTAATACAACAAGTCTCGAAGATTTGCGTTCTATAGTGCCTTGGTGCAACACCGCACGTACCACGCGCGGTACACACCGCATGAGTTGCACTCCCGCGCTTGGGGTACCAACCGCGACGTACAAACCACCCACGAGAAGGGTTAGTCCACACGCACGTACACGCGGAGTTGTTCACGCACGTTCACATGCAGCAGTCCCCCACAGCACGTCACACGCATGGCTTACCTCTACGCTACGATCCAAAACTCATACACGTACTACGCGTACGATGCGTGCGCGTACAGCGCCGCTACACGCGCTGCACCGCTCATTGAGCTGTAGACATCGCAGGTGTACTCACACTGCAAAGTCGTTATACACGGTAAGGTTAACAAACACAAGTGCACTACGGCGTGGTGGTACACGCATACTGTTAACTATACGGAGATACACGCACGTACACGCGTAGGTTCATACAGTCACGTTATACTACATCTGTGATCACGCATCTTTTAAAGTGAGATATAAAATGCAATCTTGCGAGAGTATCGGTACACGCACGTACACGCAGTTAACTACGTCAATAAAATACGAGCTAGCAATCGTATATTGAGTTACATACGCATAGCGGGTAATCACTGACACGGCGAGGGTATTCACGTTAACATTGGATTGTCTGCATCAAATGATTAAAATGAAATCTTACTCAAACGCAGATTCTGTACCCCCACTGTCCTAGTTACAGACTGTGGGCGCCCCACAGATTTTCGTTACAAGAATCATTGATTTCGTGCTATCTATTATTGCCTTCTTAATCTATCATTCTACACATCACTACTAGTAAAATTCCTTCACATACTCCCAGCTTGTTTCCCTGCTTCGATTAGACCATATCACGCGAGGAGTGATAATAATTAGATTCTATTATAGATATTATCAAGGTAAATACATATACGCGTGTGCAAGTTAGGTATTCACTATAACTATAGGGTGAGAACTTGTGTTTTAGAGCTTGAGAAGCAGGAGATTTGTTCTTTACTACTTCATAAACGAGGGGCAGGTTTTGTAAGGCGGCATGTTGTTTTTATGTTGATGTAAAATATGACACAGCTAGGTGTGGCCGGGATATATATATATATATATATACTCACCGATAATATAATCGTAGACATCGTCGGTATCCTCTACGGTGTATGTGAGGTTCTGACCGCTTCTCATGTACAGAACTGCTGCAATCAGCACGACCAGGGGAAGCAGCACCTTGTCCATCACGGCCATAATCGTTCCTTAGGAAAGACAGCGACTATGGTTCTCCCTGATCAGGATGCAGCGACAACCGAACCGATATCCTGGAAAGTGTAGTGCCGAGTGCTTGCTTCATGAGTAAATACTGCCTGGACGCGGGCTGGGCTAAAGATCCAGGTCTGAAAGTCGTCGTCGTCGCTGACTAACCGGCCTTATCGCGAGAGTAACTGACACAAATCAGGTGACTAAGTCTTGTATCACGGCTCGTGCATCCGGTGAGACGATATGATTCGCTGCGTGGGATGCAATTGCTCGGCCAATGAGGTTTTGTCACCTTGCCCAGCCGCGAAATTATTTTTCTCACTTGAGTTCCGGATACACCATAGATAGTGTTTGGTAATATATGGTTGGTATATAAGATAAGCCTGGTTGGATTTTAGTTTGTGTTAGGGTTAGGGTTCGGGTAAGGGTTAGTGATAGGGATAGGCTGGCAGATAATCCTGGTAAATAACAATACACAGTGTATTGTATCTGACAATACACTGTGTATTGTTAGCGAGCTTTCAACAATACACTGTGTATTGTTTGGACCATAAAAATATAAACAGTAAGTAAAAAGTGACATTGTACAAATAAATAACCTTTCTGTCGAATCCCAGCCAATTGTATGTAAAATCCTCATCTAATGATCCGAGACCAAAGCTGGCCATGTGCAGCTGCATATCAGGGGACACGCCTTTCTTCTCCAAGCCGGCTGTGTGGAAGAAACCAACGGCCTCTAGGCCACTGGCCGCTAGAAGGCCTGAAACACACCGACGTCATGGTATTGTACTAGCAGCAGTACCAGAGGCAGGAGAACAGATAGAGACCGCTTAGTAGAGTTTTCAAGAAATGCGCTAAAATCCGCATAATATTTAGGCTACAATTAAAACATATTTTCACGGTCTCCATAGCAGGATTTAATTTGTTCTTCCTGCTATTAGATACGGTAGGTCCTGATTTTGTTCATCACAAGCATGCGTTTAAGCGTGGTAGTTCATGATGGATAAAAGGAATATTGACATTACCTTTCCCTAGCATATCCCACTTAGTTTTTGTCTCAAAGCTTAACAGGTCGTCTTTCATCATCGAAATATGTTTCTCAATTAAAATCTCTGGGTAGAAAATGGCAATATGATCCTGTAGGTGTTTTCCTACTGGAAGGTCAGCGACTAGCGGGATCTGTCAACAGTAAAAAATAAACATCCCATTCCGTCTCATTTGTTACTTTTTCTAGCACACTTAGTATTGTCCTCATAACATCTTGTTGTAAAATATTAAACAATATATTTAATTAATTAATACCCCGTACAGACTGCATATAATTTAATCTTACATTAAACTCGTACGGGCCTGTCGCGCGACAAGCGCGCACCAAAGCGTAGCGTACAGACACAAAATCTGATCCCACATCAAATGAGTCACGGGTTGACTGTGCATGCTCAGTTGAGCTCGCTACGTCACCCCGCAGACAGCTACTGTACTTTTATGTGACCTAGATAAGGCTATGCGCATGCGCATTGCGAAATACAGACACAGATTAGAGCGCGTTAACTTGGTCCGGGCCATCCTGGTCTTGGCCCCCCTTCATATGCTGTGCCAATTTGGTACCGGCCAGCCCGTATGTGGAGCGGGATAGTGTGCACACACTGCAAAAATGTGGCGCGCGCCTGGCCCGGACTAGTTTAATGTGATATCAAATTTGCAGTCTATACGGCGTATTAGGTATAAAATTATCGTTAATATGTTCGTCATTAAAATGCATTATAATTCTATAACTTACATTAAACTGGTCAAGTTGCTCTTTGGGTCCAACACCAGACAAGAGGAGGATGTGAGGAGAGCCGATAGCTCCAGCAGAGAGGATCACTTCCCGAGACGCTCTCGCCTGCTTCTTCTCGGCACCATGTATAAACTGCAAGCCTACCGCCCTCTTGCCCTCGAACATCACCTGGTGATTATTAAAATAGGCCATAGTATCTCATACGAATTTTATAAATAACAAAAAGAATAATATGTTAGGTTGACCCCGTCTTCAATGTAATCATCGATGTTTAATTAATAAACATTATAAGTAAAAAATATGCAAGCGCAGTTTGAAATCAACAAGTTTATTGAAAGAAAACACATCGCAATTGTTTCGTGTTATGTCGAAACAGTTACCTTTGTCACGTGAGCATTTGTTAATACGTGGAGATTCGGTCTGTTCACCGCGGGTTTTAAGAACACCTTGGCAGTGTGTGCGCGCGTGCCACCTCTGATGTTTGCCTGTGTCTTCATAACCCCTATAAAATAACAAAAACGCGAACGTAAAGATAAATATTAAAATATTCCTAGTCAAATATAAAACAAAATCCCCCTCAAAATGAAATACAATAAATATAATGTGGTTTACCGAACGGGCTTTCTCCATTCACATCACCAACTCTATATCCTAATTCCCGCGCTGCATCGAGAACCACGTCTCCAAGTTTCGTATGAGTGGATAGTGTGATAGTAAGAGGTCCTCCAACACCGTGGTACTCTGCAAGATTATTAATAGATATTTTATAAGCAAATGGTTAAATGCAGTACAGGCACACCTACCGGCTTCAGTGACGTGTTTTTACTATTATAGTAACTTGGCATAAACATATGTACCTGTATACCGTGTAATTACCTTTATTCTGCGAGATCATTCACTTTGAAAATTTATCTGTTGGTATCTTTAAACCTATCCATATATGCGCACTACATCACTCGCACTGCCACACACTGCATCTTCATTGCCACCATTATAATATGAAATAATTCTATTTATTAAACCTACCCGAATCTTTTAACTCTGGAATCTGCATATCCTCGGACTTTTTAAAGTATGGAAGTACGTCGTTATAACTCCACCCTGTTGCTCCCATCTTTTGCCATCTATCGTAATTTTCCGCTGCACCACGGATGTATACCATGGCGTTAAGGCAACTGCTGCCCCCGAGTACTTTTCCTCTTGGCCACATGATTTGCTATACAATTTTAAATACATTACACTCGAGCACGATTCATATCAAATGACTGCAGTCGTCGAATCAAAATCATCGCGACAACAA
>NW_014577691.1:230012-241777 GCF_000485595.1 Priapulus caudatus
TATACCCCAGTGCTACAACAAATAACAATAAATGACATTTATTGAAGAGAATTGGTTGTTGTCATCTATGGATAATCAGTGGTATACCCCAGTGCTACAACAAATAACAATAAATGACATTTATTGAAGAGAACTGGTTGTTGTCATCTATGGATAGTCAGTGGTTCATGGGAAGTGACGTATTGTTTGGGATACGGTGGACCGGGAACACCGCACGGATATACACCGAAGTATTGGAACGTATATTCCACCGCTGAAGCATGCAATGACCGGTGCATATTATTCCACGTGGCCTCGACACATATAATATCCCGGGGAGCGTACACACTGGCTGTAGACTCAAGCAAATTCCCATCGCATGATGGTCTTTGAACAGATGTAGGTCCGGAGGGGCAAATATGTATATTCGCACTTGCGTCTTGTCCGTGCATGGCAAACAATAACATGTACACCGTCTAATGTCTTATTTGTCACAGTTAGAATCCTACCCATGTCCGAGCACATGCAAGGCCAAGAGAGAGGTGCAGGCGCGTGTCTATGTAAGAATAATAACGTTAGAGGACAGATGTGCAGATTTGTAATCTATGTCAGACAATGCACGCCGTTAGAGCTTCACTTTAACTCCAAACTCCACGACAGATGGCGCTCTCTCTCTGGCTCAATCCTGAGTACGAAGGGGGCACTGAATGCAGTTGGCTTTAACTCATGATAATTATGTCGTCTCTTTATCGCTTACTCAGAATCGCGGATTTCCCCAAATTAGCACCCACACACGATTTATAGACTTCACTGCATCTCTCTTATTGTCTGTAACATGTATTGGTATAGCCATTAAACCGGTAAAAATATATACGTTTATAAAAAACATCGAGTAAATAGGAATTATAGCAATTAACACCACAAGCAATGTCTATGCGAATGAGTTTTTAAGTAGTAAGATAATGTTGACACGCGTCTGCGGTCGCAGTAAATAACTACCGCTGAAATAGGTAACATGTACCTGGAGTATACTGGACGTGGGAGACTGATTGCAGGAACGCCCACATTTCATTCATCATAAACAGTGTATGCATGTGTAGCTAAAACTGTCTAATACGGTAGAGGTACGTTGCACGTATCAAAGATGGTCCGTCCGACGTGTTGGCAGTTGGTTGCATATTTACTACGCAATTTTTATTCACGTCGATTGAGTACGACACTTTTTGAGTAGAAAACCGTCATTCATTCTTTTGGAAGATTACGCGAGAGCGAATTTTTGGTTCGTATCCCGAGTAATTAACGTACGTGGCCATAATAATTATACAAATTACGTATGTAACACCATTGGAAATACTTTTGAATTCTTGGAAATGAGAATTTCTGCTAATGTTTCGCAATTTTATGTTAAATGTGGCACCAAAGCTTAAAAATCGGCTAAAGATGAGGTAATCTAACTATAAATTGGCGCCCATTTCTTCTGCTGCTACAGATGTTTATGTTTCGGTGTAAAGTTGGAGACTTCAAATTGCACAACGTGTAAATACTCTTTACAAAAATCAGGGTGAACATCATAAATATATACAACTTGCAGAATTTATTCCAAAGAAGCTCTTTTATTTACAATTTGTTGCTGTCGAGTGAAATACAAAGTTTGGTAAATGTTTTTCATGCCAAGAAAATGCAGTTATAAATAAAATATAGCATTTTACATCAGACTACTCCAACAAAACATCAGATCTGCGTAGCTTCTAGCAACAAAGGTGAAATTCTGAAACGAATGCATGTCACAAATACACTCCATGTATCTATTAAGGCCTAGCAAGAAGTGGCCAGCCATCGATCACAAACTGCTATTAATTATACGTCAACCAAAACGTTGAAACATTGCAACTATTACGTTATTATGTAGGGCTGCATAATAGCAGCCCGCTGGATAACAGCGAAGCTGACTGCTAAATACCGGCTCAAACTCCGCGTATGTAAAACTACGAACCCGGTTTTTTATGCGGGCTGAATATAGCAGCCCTGATAACAGCGAGCGAACTGCTAACATCCCGGCTTCCAAACTCCCGCGTATGTAAAGCTACGTAACCGGTTTTATGCGGGCTGGCAATAATAGCAGCCCTGATAACAGCGAGCGACTGCTGAACTACCGGCTCAAACTCTTCGTATGTAAATCTACGAACCGGTTTATATGGCCGCGGCTGCAATATAGCAAGCCCTGGATAACAAGGGCGAGCGACTGCTAACTTTCGGCTCAAACTCCGGTTTTTATGATGGTGCTATATATAACTGCCCTCCATAACGACACACTACGAAAGACATTTGTTTCTGGCTTAAGCGTCTTATTACGATTGTCTACACAAAGAATTTGTCTCCGGCTTAAGGCGTTCTTGATAGTTGGCATCGTTCCTACACGAGAAAATTTTGTCTCAGGCTTAAGGTCTATACAGAGGTCTTGAACTCGAGCTTAACGCCGAGTTAAGATTCTCGTGTAGGCGGAGCGACGCGAAATCGTAACCATCGAGTTTAACGGTAGTCGATACCGCAGTGAACACGCTACCCGCGCTGAGCGTTACGCGGGGCAGGCGCTCCTAGCTAGCCGTTAGCTTAACTCGGGTCAAGACAAAACTCCTGTGTAGACGAGGCTTTCCTATCATATATTTCGTACCATGTCAAAGTGTGTCCCAGTTTTGTACAAATTGCTGGTGACTTTATCATATTGTGCAAAGTGTGGATGTCCGTTTTCTGTTGGTCCATTCCATAATATTAGACAGTTTTGATCTGACTATTTTGCCTTGCCGCTTCCTTGGCTTCGATGATAGTATTTTCTTCATCCAGCTAAATCAAATTGTTTAATTATATGCAGTATATACGATCACTAGATGCAACTAGAATATATTTTTTTGCAGAGATAATGCTAGAAGTAACGTATGCTGTACGTGTGTCACTGTTGCATATCAAACAGAGCATTTACAAATAAAAATGGCCAGCGCGTAGCGTAAGCGAGTTTTTCTTTTGTTGTGCTAAACAAGTTTGGTATCTTAAACATTGCTGTGGCGTTCCGCTGCTGAACGTACGTCGTCTATATGCGTGGATACGCTATTTAAACGCGCGTTCACGCAATACAAATAATATTAGGGTACACCAGTCTGAGGCTACCAGCACACATATGATACTAGGTTAGCCCAATTTAGCCTTAAGAGATAGTAAATTGAATACACGATGGTCGGGATTAAAGTTATCAATAACATTAGAGAATGTGTTTTTTCTATAGCTACTCATGTAAAAAAGAATAAACGTACCAATAAATATCATATAAACACATATTTATATGATGATCTATGTAAACGTACACGGTGAGGTGACCGCTGCGTTACGCCAGAAATGCTTCGATAATTGTATTAAACTAGCGCGCGCCAATTTTTTCGCCGAGTGTGTATACACGCTATCAGCTCTCTCTATGCCTTACGTCTGTACGCTACGTGTTGGCGCGCGCCAGTTACATAAAACATTAATATTACCAAATAATTTTGCCAGTGCAGAGTGTTGATAGGTAGTGTTCTTAATTGCAATGACTCAGTTCTACATTGAGATTGAGTAGGTGCAACAGTTTTAGTGCAGCAGTGAATATACTATTTACTGTTTGCACGTTTTGACTCAAAAGCAAATCTGCTTTTAAATGTATATACCCAATCCCACGTATACTTTCAGTAGATCTACATGTACCGGTATTCTAGCAATGAGGGTGCGAAGTGAGCGACAGGTCCACTAGTCAAGTTTATATTTACTTACTCTACTTGAAGCTTGTGTTGAGCTATTACTTTACCAATTGCTTGTCTCTGGTGCGTTGTGGCAGATGCTTGATAGTCAACCTTCAACTGCACACAGGTATAGCATACAGCAAAAGTTGATGGCTGAAATAATAGACAGTGAAAAAAATATATGTAGATTGTAGATTAATCACATTGAATACCGTAACACAAAGCTATCATCATACCATAAACTTTGCCCATAATTTGGTATCAGCTTTAGATCAGCTTAGAAAGACTACAAAGTTTTGATTACCTTGCCAATCTTATACCGGGGAAAGTCTTTTTTCCATATCTCTATCATATATTCATATGAGATGTGGTCCTTGATATCTTCTGTTCCATCTCATCTTTGTACTGCTTCCACAAGCTCAGTTTTGTATAGCAGTAGGGCAGATAAATAGTATCATCATTTGGCATGTAATCACCCATCCTTTTAAAAGTTTCTGCCATCCACGCATTTGCTTCTGTTGTTTTCCTTCTGCATTTTCCTTGCCAACATTTCCATGAATTACGGTGACTAGTGGTGTGTCATTTTTTACCCTCCTCAAGCAGTCATCGTATCTGTGTCTAGACACGTTTAAGATTTCGCAAAAAGCATGCGAACATAGTTTCTTGGCACACAGACAGAGTTGTGTGTTAGAACCGGCTTGTCTAATTTCCAGTCATATGCTGCATTTGAGCAATCCTTTATAACAGTCACCAAGTGCTGTAACTGAGCTGCTTCATTTTTTCCATAAAATTTTGCTCTAAGCTAGCTATCTCGTTTGTGGTGAATTTCTGCAAGCAGTTGTGCAGAAACATTTAAAAGACATCACTGCCAATGGGTTTCGTAAGGGTTGATTCATGCGCCGCTTCTTAGGGTGTTTCTCTAAACCCACTTCACTGTCACCAGTCTCGGAAATTAGTTCTTCTTCATCACCGATTTCACTGCTAAATCTTGGTTCAATACATTGGCCAATGCCAACGTCACTTTCACTAGTCTCTGAAAAAGCATCTTCATTCATGTTGATGAGTTACGTATTGAAGATTCATAAAATTAAGAGAAAGCTGATAATTATACGCTAGAATAGTCAGCAGTTCTGACCGTTATGTGTTCATGCGCATTCTTGTACGCACCAGTTACAATAATGGCTATAACCAGTAAATAACCATGCAGTTCTAGATCTATTGTTTGACGGCCAGTTTCGCCCCGCTATTTACGGGTTTTATGTAGCATCACAGGCACAATCTATTCAGTCAAGTTTTGAAAGCATTGTTTAAACAGCGATCATTACCAGGCTGCTGACGCAGCCGATTCGGGTCATTCTCGCACCTGCAACAACGACTAGTGTAACGGGATTGCCGATGTGCTTTGTTTTTCTAAGTGGGTTGAATAGATCAAACAATGTCCGCATTAATCGTTCGTTTTGAGACGAGCAAATTATCAAACAACATCGGCAATTCTCTGTAGTTCTTTGCGGGGTGAAAGATGAACAATGGTTCAAACGAAATCGGCTGCATTATGATCCTTCTGCATAAGTAAAAATTGAATGGAAGTTACTCAGGCGTATATCACACCTAACAGGTGCGTTTTGCTAGGTAAAAATTGCTAAGATGCGTGATCTGCATAAAAGGTTAGCCTGGAGATTGATCACAAACATTCAAAATGACGCAGCCAAAGAAGTGGTACATCGAAGAGGAGGAACGCACAGGGAAACTGTTCGTATGGCTACAGCACGCAGAAGATAACGGTAAACGTGTTTACAAGCGAATTGCCAACAGAGGGAGGAAAGGAGGAATAGAAGTCAGTGCCATCTCTCAAGTTACTGATCTCGGAGGACAGTTAGTGAGGGTAAGTTTATTTTAATAACTATTTGCAGCAGTTGCTTGTTGACGTGTTTAATTTTCTAAGGATCTAAAGCTGGGTTTGCACTAGCTATCACTTGTGTGTGTATGCGTGTGTGTGTGTGTGTGCGTGTGTGTGTTGTGTGTGGGTGTGTGCGTGTGTGTGTGTGTGTGTGTGTGTGTGTGTGTGTGCGAGTGAGTGTGTGTGTGTGCGTGCGTGCGTGTGTGTGTCGTAGTGAGTGTGTGTGTGTGCGTGTGTGTGCGTGCGTGCCGTGCGCGTGCGTGCGTGCGTGCATGCTTACGTACATGTGCGGGCCGGCGTCAATGTAATAAAGCGGAATTGTTATCTATAGTGCGCACGCGTGGGTATGTGTGCATCCACTGGCACTGGCACACGCGAACGTGCACCCAAACGCGCACGCACGCACGCACACATGCACGGAGCGGCACGCAGGCACGCACGACCACACACAGGCACGCACGCTGGCACAAAGCGCAGGCACGCACGTACATACACACACACACACACACACACACACAGAAATTTTATGTAAAAAATTCTGTTCATCGAGAGCGTAGAGAGACATGTCTCTTATGTAATGAATATTAGATTGAATTTGATGAGCAGTTATGTTGCAATGCCGTTTACAGTGTTACCCGTCCGTAACCCTAACAGTATCCTTAATTATTGTCCTGTTTAATTGGCGATGGGTCCCTAGACACGAGCGCCCGTGGGATTGCCGTCTTTTGTAAACTGCTTATAATGCAACCCAACTAAACTACGTTTAGGATTTACTTCAGCTACAAATATACAATGTATCTTGATTCAATATGCAGATAAATGATACCAGTCACAATATAATTATAATTATAAGAAGATTATGTAATTATACTGTCTGTGTAGTAGCTCATTATTTCTTTTGTAGTTTACTTTCCAGTCTTCGAATCATTCGCCAAGAACACTTGATGTGGCAAATTTCGTGAAAAACAAGAATGGCCTTTGCCAGCGACTTTCGGCAGACAACTCGAAGGCAGGCTTCCTTGACATCTTGAAACGTGAATTGAACAACCGTGATGAAATAATAGTTCATCAAGAACTGGCTGACTTCGACCAGAATGCTGTTGATGATGAAAATGATGAAGAGAACAATGAGCTCATCACAATACATAGCGAGGAGGCTAACGAGGCATGCCATAGCAGCACCACATGCAACACGGAAGGGAGCCGCATCTTTGATTATTGCGAGGACGGAAGCGTTTCTGTTCTTACATCCCCACAACGGTAAGATTTACTTGACAGGCTTCACAATTATTTCAGCATTGTGGGTCTTGTAATTTACATATATCAGTGGTGGATATAGAGGGGGGTTGGGGCGGGGGTTGAAACCCCCGTTCAGCCACTGATTAATGTTATGATATATGCTAGTAAAATGGAGCCAAAAATAAAAAGTCACTCTGTTGGGGTGATAGAAACTGCATGGGGACTTAACACATATAACACATTGTGCGAATTTACGTGACTAGGGTTGTCTGAACGCGGGGTATTACTGTATTACAATGTACTTGTTGGGAATCCAGGTGAGTAAGGGAGATTCACTGTTTTTCTTCTTTGCTTGGCTAAGCAAAACTGGTGTATTGACCAAGGTCATCGCATTATCTTGCAAAGCTTCCGTTCTCGGCGTTTAACATAGATTGCCGCAAGATGTAAAACAGATCAACTGCAATAACTACTGCAGTACTAAGTACTAAAGTATATTGGCAATATAGATCTGGAAGGGTATGATGAACGCATCATGTCAACGTAGTTTCAAGTATAGCTATATCTGATGTGGAAAGTATGTGTGCGTAGTGTCAATATGGAGTGTTTTTACAATAGATAAAACGTGGCTGTTGTTAATGAACAGGCCTAGTGCAAGTGTAGAAATTCACAATGAGATTTTGTATACTTATATATAGTAGTAAAACACATTTCACACGTTGTTCTTGAAGGATGCAAGCGAACGATAGCTCATGTGAATATGTACAATTTTATAACCATGTCATCTCACAAACAATTAATCACATCTAACCATAACCATAATGAACGCAATTGTATTTTATTTATACACTACAACCCCCGTCCTACCTCTCTCTCTCTCTCTCTCTCTCTCTCTCTCTCACTCGCTCTCTCTAACACAAAACACAATCATGTCGGCAATGCACATGCGTGGTAATACCATCGATGAAATGGCTAACTAGTTCTTCACAGCAGCGCGTATCATGTCGGCAGCCTTCTCAGCGATCATGATGACGGGCGCATGCGTGTTTCCCGCTACGATTTCCGGCATGATGGAGGCATCCACGACCCTCAGTCCTTCTACTCCACGCACCCTGAAACACACGAGCGGGTGGATTATACACTGGCACGAGTCGCATGATTACTACATCGCACATATCATTTCAACTATAAATATTAAACAGGTTAAACGTTAAAACAAACTTACCGCTTGATGGGGGCCAGCTATGAATAAACCTAGATTTAAAGCCTATGTGAACCCTATTATAGAAAGCATAGGCTTTACCTTCTATTCCCGTGCTTCTAATACTAATTGTGCCTGCTAAAATTGAGCGTGCTTCTTAAAGAAGTGACCCCAACTGCTCGGACTGTCCGTAAATGTTTCCTTACTAACCTCAGCTGCGGATCAACAACGGCAGACGGATCGTTGCTGGCACCCATCTTACAGGTTCCCGTCGGATGGTAAATTGTAGCAGCCATGTTGCGTGCAACACACTCTAGGTATTTGTCACCTGTGTATGATCATCATGGCAGATGAAGCATTATAGAGACCCGGCGGATTCTAAGACGTTTCAATTATTCATACTATCTTTCTTTTACTATTGGCGGTAATAACGCGTCGTATTTTGGGAAAGGGAGCAAAGTATCTACCCAGTGCAGTGCTCCCCTTCTAGACAGGCATGTGACAATAATATAAATATAAATGCGTCACCTTTTCTGTGCTGAGTGCATCCTGGAATGGTCCAGGCATGTGGATTCACTTTTGCCCCGATAGCCTTGAATGCCGCCGCCTCTGAAAGTCTCATTGCAATCTTGATTCCTATTAAATTACACATGTGTCTGAGTTAGTTGTATTCCTGCGGCGCGCATTCAGGTCTATGTCCGCGTAAAAAAAACAACTGCGTATCCGGGAACCACACGAAGCTATGATCTCAATGAGAGCTAGCTAATAATAATCACATCTGTTGGTTACCTTCCACCATAGTTTTAACGTCTTGTTCGTTCTCGTAGTAACGTGGATCTATAAGTGGATAATCCAGCGGGTCGATGGTTTTCAGACGAATGTCACCGACACTTTTTGGTTGCAACAAAGTTTGTATCCACGAGAAAAGATGACGATTCACTTGCGTAGAAAATTTCGCATCCTTAATGAACTAATATAATGGGAGAAGACGAATATGCTTACCAATGGTCCACATAAACTTGGTAGTTGATGCAAACGATTCAATCTTACATCTTCTATTGTTGTTAATAACAGGTCTAAATTCACACAGAGAATTATAAAGACATATATATTCAAGTATTTGATCGAAACAAAGTTTGTAATGGCAAAACAACTAAACGCCCAGCCAGGACCATGAACGTATGAACAGTTAAGTGAAGAGTGAAATTGTACAAATAAAAAACCTTTCTGTCGAATCCCAGCCAATTATATGTAAAATCATCATCTATAGATCCGAGACCAAAGACGGACATAAGCAGCTGCATATCAGGGGACACGCCTTTCTTCTCCAAGCCGGCTGTATGAAAGAAACCAATAGCTTCCAGACCGTTGGTTGCCATAGGGGCTGAAACAGCAATGACGTCATGGTGTTGTACTAGCAGCAGTACCAGAGGCAGGAGAATAGATAGAGACCGCTTGTTAGAGTTTTCGAGAAAAGCGCTAAAAGCCGCATAATAATTAGACTACGATTAAAACATATATCCATGGTCTCCAAAGCAGGATTTTATTTTTTCTTTCTGCTATTAGATACGGTAGGTCCTGATTTTGTTAATCACGGGCATGCGTTTAAGCGTGGTAGTTCACGAAGAATAAAAAGAATGTATACATTACCTTTCGCTAGCATATCCCACTTAACTTTGGCCTTAAAGCTTAACAGGTCGTCTTTAATCATTGAAATATTTTTCTCAATTAAAATCTCTGGGTAGAAAAGAGCAACATGGTCCTGTAAGTGTTTTCCTACTGGAAGGTCAGCGACTAGCGGGATCTGTCAACAGTAAAAAATAAACTTCCCATTTTGTCTCATTTGTTACTTTTTCTTACACATTTGTTATTGTTCTCATACCATCCTGTTCTAAAATAATAAACATTATTATTAATTCATTAAGGTATAAAATTATTGTTAGTATGTTCGTCATTAAAATGCATTATAATTGTATAACTTACATTTAACTGGTCGAGTTGCTCTTTTGGACCAACGCCAGACAAGAGGAGAATGTGAGGAGAGCCGATAGCTCCAGCAGAGAGGATCACTTCCCGAGACGCTCTCGTCTGTTTCTTCTCGGCACCATGTATAAACTGCAAGCCTACCGCCCTCTTGCCCTCGAACATCACCTGGTGATTATTAAAATATGCCATAGTACCTCACACGAATTTTGTAAATAAGCAAGGGAATAATATGTTAGGGTGATCCCGCCTTTAATTTAATCATCGATGTTTAAATAATAAACATTATAAAAATATGCAACCGCAGTTTGAAATCAATAAGCTTCTTGAAAGAAAACACAGTTACCTTTGTCACGTGAGCATTTGTTAATACGTGGAGATTCGGTCTGTTCACCGCGGGTTTTAAGAACACCTTGGCAGTGTCTGCGCGCGTGCCACCTCTGATGTTTGCCTGTGTCTTCATAACTCCTATAAAATAACAAAAACATGAACGTGAACATCAATATTAAAATATTTAATTTTTTATAACCACGAAGTAATGATCAAAATTCGCAATCAACCAAAAACAAAATCCCACTTAAAATGAAATACAATAAATATAATGAGGTTTACCGAACGGACTTTCTCCATTCACATCACCAACTCTATATCTCAACGTTGGCAATATGACGTTGGGCCAACGTTGGCTGACTGCCGTTGGGCCAACGTTGGGCCAACGTCGGCCCACAGTTGGGCCAACGTTGGCTGCCAACGTTAGGCCCAACGTTGGCACGCTGAGCAAAAAGACGTTGGATCAACGTTGGCAGCCAACGTTGGTCCAACGTTGGCATGAGCTGAAGACAGCCGTTGGCCCAACGTTGGCCCAACGTCAGCATGTTATCTGGGGTAGGCGACTCCCTAGACTCGTTAGTGGTACTCGTCGAGGTACGGTCCGGCATATTAGATAGTAGTATATTTAGTACCAGGGTACGTTCCCGCAGTACTCTGGGGGACATAGACCCTATCAGCATAACTATTACTAGTAGTATTACTGCTGAAAGGGTCTATGTCCCCCAGGGTACTGCCAGAACGGTACCCTGGGTACGGTCCGGTATACCGGAACGTACCCTGGTATCAGAGCATATAAATCAACGTGATTTATAGGCTCTGCTGGTACTAGGGTCCCTATATACAAAGAGTTGCGCCATGACGAGTCGGGAAAAATCGGTCACGTGGTCGCTTGACGGCATGTTGTTTCCAAATGGATACGCACGGCTATGGGGGTAAGAAAGTGTACAATTAAATTATCATATGGCGCGAACGATTTGAGTTACATTTCTAGAAATCTAGATACACATAGACACATGTCTTAGCTATAATCTCTGTAAATGTTGAGTTTATTGAAGCACGATTAGTTTAATTAATTACTACGGACCATTGTACAGCGTATCCATACAGCGCTGTACTTAAGTAGATACAATAATGTAACCCCCTATCCTCTTGGGTTTGGGTTACATTATTGTATCTATACTTAAGCGGCAGCGGTGAGGATCTATTTGGAAACAAAATGGCGTCAAATCCTGAGTTGGCGCAACTCTCTGTATACAGGGACCCTAGCTGGTACTGTCTAATATGCCGGACCGTACCTCGCCTACTCCACTAACGAGTCTAGGGAGTCGCCTACACCTACTCCCTAACCCTAACCCTAACCCTAACCCTAACCATA
>NW_014577691.1:241802-243436 GCF_000485595.1 Priapulus caudatus
ACCTTGGCAGTGTCTGCGCGCGTGCCACCTCTGATGTTTGCCTGTGTCTTCATAACTCCTATAAAATAACAAAAACATGAACGTGAACATCAATATTAAAATATTTAATTTTTTATAACCACGAAGTAATGATCAAAATTCGCAATCAACCAAAAACAAAATCCCACTTAAAATGAAATACAATAAATATAATGAGGTTTACCGAACGGACTTTCTCCATTCACATCACCAACTCTATATCATAATTCCCGCGCTGCGTCCAGAACCACGTCTCCAAGTTTCGTGTAGGTTGTTTGTGTGATGGTAAGAGGTCCTCCAACACCATGGTACTCTGCAAGATTATATGTAGATATTTTATAAGAACATGATGAAACGCAATACAGGCACACCTACCTGCCTGAGTGACCTGTTATATTACTATTATAGTAACTTGACATAAACAGATCATGTAATTACCTTCATTCTGCGAAATCAATCTCTTTAAAAAATTCTCTACGGGTATGCTTAAACTCATCCATATCTCCACACTACATCACTCACACTGACACACACTGCATCCTCATTGCCACGTACCGTTATAATGTAAAACATTGAAATTTATTAAACCTACCCGAATCTTTTAACTCAGGAATCTGCATATCCTCGGACTTTTTAAAGTATGGAAGTACGTCGTTATAACTCCACCCCGTTGCTCCCATCTTTTGCCATCTATCGTAATTTTTCGCTGCACCTCGGATGTATACCATGCCGTTAATGCAACTGGTGCCCCCGAGTACTTTTCCTCTTGGCCACATGCTTTGCTATACAATTTAAATACATTACACTCGAGCACGATTCATATCAAATGAATGCAGTCGTCGAATCAAAACCATCGCGACAACAACTTCGGATAGCATAGCAGTTCGGTGTATAAGATTCATGGATTTTCATTTATGCCGGATTCATGTCACATTATATGTCGTGGATATCCATATATAGGCCTACTATAGTGCAATTTTAATGAGAATATAGGCAATCTAGGCTAATATGGGCGAACACACGCCAAAGCTACTATAATATCTCTACATCTGATAAAGATCTAAAGACTCAATGTTTGTCGCACACTAAACATTTATTGCAGTTGCTTCCACTCTTCCCGGTTACAAATAACGCGGATATTACACAAAGACATTACATCTCTCCTTTTGTTTGAAAACGGTCTCGATGCTGTCTATCCATGAAAATGTACATTGCTGTCTTACATGGTTATCTTACTCGGTTATATCTGAACATACTACCAATACTGAATAAATGTTGTGGTACGTTAATCAAATGTAGTAACACATTGTGGTACAATCTCTCAAACTTATCCTAGCTATAAACACACTATAATTTTAACAATCATATAATACGGTTCTGATTCAATTTTAATTCAGTTTAGATTCTCAATGCCGAAGTTAAAGCAGTGCTCGAAATAAGCGTTGTCCGGTTGTCCGAGACAACCACAATTTGCGCCGGACAACCCACCAGTCTGAGACATTGTCCGGTGGACAACCAAGAAACACTATCCCTAACCCTAACACTGACTCTAAACCGACTCGGCTATCTCATATATACGCGTGGTACCCAATTAATCTATGGTATATAACCTTTTG
>NW_014577691.1:244082-248108 GCF_000485595.1 Priapulus caudatus
ACTGTCCTGTAGCTCCAATCAACCTTCGTGTTTCTCAGATACCCAAACGCAGCTGGTATATCTATGTCCTTGGTACGCTCTGGTTCTCCTCCTGCCTCCACCAACAGTACCTTCACATCAGGATCCTCAGACAGACGGCTAGCGAGCACACATCCTGCCGTCCCTCCTCCTCCTATAGAGATACAGCACGTGAAACATTTCCCATAACTGTGATCATAATTATTATCAGCACGCGTGTTCATTCCTACTGCCCGGTCCGTACTATTACCTGTCCACTAATATTTATTATTAAATCTTCTATATATACTTCTGTTAACGTTATAGGTATACTTTCAATATCTGAACGACCACCAGCTTCGTATTATTAGGACATAATAGTGACAACCAAGGTGCTTATAACAACAAAAACAAACAATAAAAACATGTACAATAACATAAGCAAAGTAATGGCTCAGTCACACATACGCGACGTACGGCCCACGCATTAAAAATTAATCAAAAAATGGAAAATAAGATCAGTGCGTCGTTGTGCGCCCAACTTTTGTCAGGATTTTGGAGAAGGTAGCGAGTTGACAACGAATGCACAGCGTGTTGCTAGCGCGCTGCGCGTATACAGGACGCATACAGACTACAGAGCATATACAGGGCGCACATGTTAAAAAATCTAACGAATGCACAGCGTGTTGCTAGCTCACGGAACGAATGGTCCGCGCATGCACCGCGCATTCAACGCACAGCCAGCGAACGGTCAGGTCAGCGAACGAACAGGTCAAGGATATAGTGTTGTGAGGCACCCTCCACCCATAGGACATTGAGTGATACTTGGTCCCAGAGTCAAGATGCCGCAGAGTGAGGGCAAGCTTCAGGCCAGGGCCGATGGCCTCTCTGTAGGTTGTATTCTGCTTGATGATCCTCGGACCCATTCTGGTTAGCAGCTGGTCGAACATTTCGGGGGGGGGGATCGCATAAAGTTCTTGAAGGCTGCCTGGTCCTTGTTCCGGAGTTCAACAAGTAGCTGGTTATACAGGCCAAACTGTCGTCGCCTACCGATCCACGGTCGGACCCAGAACCTCCGTTGACCTCTTCTCTTTCTCCTTCTCCTGATGACATGGACTTGGTGAAGTGCCAGTTCCATGAGGTTCTGCTGATGTTGGAGAACCGCGATTTCGTATTGTAGTCGCAGCCTGTCGGGATCCTCCATCTTCTGAGGTGGTTCTTCTAGACACGATCAGCAGGAACCTCTGTCATCACCCATGAGGGTCGGTGGAGAAGTGATGATGAGGTTGTGGGGCGGGACCCATTTATATACCCCATGGCTACACGCTGCGTACACGCTAGCAACACGCTAGAAGAACGCTGGGCGCGCTACAGACTCGTTTAGCACTCGTTCAGCACGCCCATATTCGCTGCATGTTCGCTGGACATGCGTTAGAAGCACGCTAGGTGTGCGCTAGGTGTGCGCTAGGTGTTCGCTACACCTCAGCCGACGAACATACAACGAATACCCAGCGTGTGCTCCGCGTGTGTCTGCATGGCGTTGGTCCAGCGCGCTCTGTGCGTGTCATGCGTCCTTCTGGCGTGTTCATTCATGCGTCGAGCTCCGCGTACATTTTTATGCATGCACAAAAATCCCGACGCACACAGCAAATGACAACGAATGCATAGCGTTGCTCCAGTGCGCTCGACGAACGAGTACTGCTCGAAGAACGATTGCTGACGCCCACCCAGCGAAAGACAACGCACTGGCCAAAATTGTTAATTTTACAGTGCGCGGGTCGTGCGTCGTGTATGTGTGACTGGGCCATAACATAACAGTAACACAAAATAAACGAAAACGTTAAAACAAAAAAGTGTTTGTATTCACTCGATCCTTATATTATCCATATATTTCCAGTAGGCCTGCCTATTCGACTAATGAATAACTTGCTCACAATCTTTGACATCCATCGCAGTGATTACTATAGCTCGTTGCCTTTCTCAAGAGATTACATCTCTCGGTGTGGGATTCAAGAGTTTATATGGTTACGTTGTTTTTTATTCGTGATTATTGGTTGATTTTATGCTCACATTGATTATCCACGCATATATATATTCTAAAGGTGCGTTGAGGAATTGTGGACAACGAACATCTATTCCGATGCTATAACTTATGATAGACACGCGCGACACGCTAGACTCGACACAGATGTGGGGTTGGACTCACCTATAATATAATCGTAGACATCGTCGGGATCCTCTACGCTGTATGTGAGGTTCTGACCGCTTCTCATGTACATCACTGCTGCAACCAGCACAACGAGGGGAAGCAGTGCCTTCTTCATTATGGTAATACTCAGCAGGACTAGAGTCCTGGTCCAGCTCGCCCTTACTGAACACCAGCAACAACGAAACGCTTCGCGGTTAAAGTGTGCCTACATACACACGCCGAGGGTAGGAAGGCTGGACCAAATGTAAGGTCTGAAGGACATGTGTGACGAAACCGTCTTATCGTCAAATGTTGATTTAATACGCAAGGCCTATATTCGAATGGGCCCTTATCATTTCTCCAGGCTATATGTAGGCCTAGCTGGATTTATTATTTGACATTTCCTTAGCTAGCTAATTACAGCCGGGGTAACGGGGAACTGTTTTGCGATTTAATCCAGTCGGCACACTTTTTTGTGCTTTATATATTCTACCAGAAGCCTTTACTCACAGCCTTTGATCTCCAAATATTAGATCTGACACGTTATCGCTAGATCACTACTATTTCCTTATTCTCGTATATATATATATATATATATATAGGTCGTGTGTACATTCAAGGCCCTATAGAAATCTAACTAGTGCAAATATTCGTATTTATATAACTTAACGAAAAAAGTTCTTGCAATATCTGACAGCCTGTAAATCTTGTGCTCCAAACACTTTACATTAGTTAAAGTTCAATTTAGGGTATTTTCTACGAGATTCTTTCACTCTCAAAACATTACAAACAACGGTATTATGGGGTAATGTTGATGTAGTATATTACATTACTACTATCTTTATTTCAAATAACCTTCAGGTTATAAGACTGTGATGACTTGGGAGGTATGTCTGTGCAGTACCAGTGTGTAACTATTTTTAAGAACATGGTTAACAACAGTGCCATATTCTATCAACAAGATCAAAATTCAAATTGTCATTTTTAAACATAAATACGTTCTTATTCAAATACATTGTTTTGAAGAGCATAAGAATAGCAGGTTGTGGAAATCATAGAATCCTATAGGTTGGTAAAAAGGCTCATTTTACAATGCACGAGCGTTTTGTAAGTCACTGATAAGCTATAGCATCTCGCGTCACTATCTACCTGCACATATCAACTAGGGCTGCGCCTATATTTCATCAATATACTACGCTTTCTCAAAATATAAATGGAATGAAGTAGTTTTGCATCATCACTTCTTTACAGCGCGTATCATGTCGGCAGCCTTCTCAGCGATCATGATGACGGGCGCATGCGTGTTTCCCGCCACGATTTCCGGCATGATGGAGGCATCCACGACCCTCAGTCCTTCTACTCCACGCACCCTGAAACACACGAGTGGGTGGGTCATACACTGACACGAGTCGCATGATTACTACATCGCACATATCATTTCAACTATAAATATTTAACAGGTTACCAACGTTAAAACAAACTTACTCTATATCGCTTAATGGGGGCCAGTTATGAATAAACCTATATTTAAAGCCTATGGGAACCCTATTATAGAAAGCATAGGCTTGACCTTCTATTCCCGTGATTCTAATACTAATTGTGCCTGCTAAAATTGAGCGTGCTTCTTAAAGAAGTGACCCCAACTGCTCGGACTGTCCGTAAATGTTTCCTTACTAACCTCAGCTGCGGATCAACGACGGCAGACGGATCGTTGCTGGCGCCCATCTTACAGGTTCCCGTCGGATGGTAAATTGTAGCAGCCATGTTGCGTGCAACACACTCTAGGTATTTGTCACCTGTGTATGATCATCATGGCAGATGAAGCATTATAGAGACCCGGC
>NW_014577691.1:248133-253668 GCF_000485595.1 Priapulus caudatus
TTCCCATCTACTCCGTACAACTTGCCGGTGCACCTCGGATGTATACCGATGGTCGTTAAACCAACTGCCTGCCACCGAGTACTTTTCCTCTTCGCCACATGATTTGCTATACAATTTAAATACACTCGCAAATGGCCGCCTCCGGCGGCCATATTCGTCGGTTACGCTGATGAGACTACGATGATTTCTCAAATCCTGGCCCGATTCATAGTAATCTTTTAGTAAAATATTTGAATTAAGACAATAATTACAAGAATCCTGTTTACTAACATGACATTTTTCTGTCCCGGTATATTCATTGTCTATATAAAACACTTTGTACACACCTTCTAATCCATTGTTTTTCTTTTCAAATTAAAGCCTAATAATACATATATCGGAACCCGCTTAATACGATTATTTTTTCTTTGGCCCAGTCAGTTTCGTACTAATGGGGTGCGACTGTAGTAATGAATTGTAATAATTGAATGAGGAGTTTAGGCTTTGCAGTAATTGTATCTATTTGTGAACAATTTACGGCCTACTAAAGTTCTTAATTATCGCCATATAAACCTATATAAAATATCTTGTACGCACCTTGTTTGTTAATTCGCGGGTTAATATATGTGAAGTGATGTTAATACGAAACCAGCTTAATACAATTATTTGTCTTTTGCCGTCAGTTTTCTAACTAACGGGTTTGATTCTTGAAAAATGTAGGCAAACGCTTCGCAGTAATTTAGTAGTTTATATCCTCCTGACGTTAGTGTAGCGGAACGTATTGGTTTCGCGCCGTTTGTGTGCGTGCGTGTGCGTGTGTGGTGTGTGTGCTGTGTGTGGTGTGGTGTGCGTGTGCGTGTGCGTGTGCGTGTGCGTTGTGCGTGTGCGTGCGCGTGCGCGTGCGCGTGCGTGTGTGTCTGTCTGTCTGCTCGATATTTTGCAACCGTTAGAAGTAGAACTTCAAAGCTTGGTGAATAACTTAGGTGGAACCTATTGATTTTGAGTGCCTTTCACCCAAGGTCAAGGGTCACAGGTTCACATTTTGATGAATGGATAGATAGATAGATAGATAAATAGTAGATAGATAGATATATAAGATAGAGATAGATAGAATAGATAGTAAAATAGATAGATTGATAGATAGATATGCGCTGCATGCGACAGTGCGAGCGTTGCAGGTGCGGAGAGAACTTGATTCCACAGCCAGCGGCGTCGTGTGCCCTGGCGAATCCACCGCAAGGTTTACGCGACAGACTACTGTATCCTTAGCCTGCGGTTGCGTGTTTGTAAGTCTACAGCCAGCGCACACCTAGCGGAAGTGAATCTGAATCGCGCTGCATGTTTTCCCAGGGAGATTTTCCATTATATTTTCTAATATGTTTTTTTTTAAACATATAACCCAATTAAAATGAACAAAAAGCAAAGTGTTAGAATCGAACCTGATGCGTAGGAATGAAGCACGAAAATTTTGAACCGGATTCGTGCACGCGCCTAGAAGATATGCAGGAACAAACAGAACGACACTACTCAAATTATTATATAGATTACACTCGAACACAATTCATATCAAATGACTGCAGTCATCGAATCAAAATCATCGCGACAACAACTTCGGATAGCAAAGCAGTTCAGTGTGTAAGATTCATGGATTTTCATTTATGCCGGATTCATGTCACATTATATGTCGTGGATATCTATATATAGGCCTACTATAGTGCAATTTCAATGAGAATATAAGCAATCTAGGCTAATATGGGCGAACACACGCCGAAGCTACCTTGTTCTCGCAGGCCTGGCAGGAGAATTTCTGCGGCACTGTCATATAGCTCCAGTCAATCTTCGTGTTTCTCAGAAAACCAAACGCAGCTGGTATATCTATGTCCTTGGTACGCTCTGGTTCTCCTCCTGCCTCCACCAACAGTACCTTCACATCAGGATCCTCAGACAGACGGCTAGCGAGCACACATCCTGCCGTCCCTCCACCTCCTATAGAGATACAGCACGTGAAACATTTCCCATAACTGTGATCATAATTATTATCAGCACGCGTGTTCATTCCTACTGCCCGGTCCGTACTATTGTTACCTGTCACACTAATATTTATTATTAAATCTTCTATATATCCTTCTGTTAACGTTATAGGTATACTTTCAATATCTGAACGACCACCAGCTTCCCTATTATCAGGACATAATAGTGACAATCAAGGTGCTTATAACAACAAAAACAAACAATAAAGACATGTACAATAACATAAGCAAAGTAATGGACCAGTCACACATACGCGACGCACGGCCCACGCATTGAAAATTAATCAAAAAATGGAAAATAAGATCAGTGCGTCGTTGTGCGCCCAACTTTTGTCAGGATTTTGGAGAAGGTAGCGAGTTGACAACGAATGCACAGCGTGTTGCTAGCGCGCTGCGCGTATACAGGACGCATACAGCGTATAAAAATCCAAAAATTCCATGTTAAAAAATCCAACGAATGCACAGCGTGTTGCTAGCGCACGGAACGAATGGTCCGCGCATGCACCGCGCATTCAACGCACAGCCAGCGAACGGTCAGGTCAGCGAACGAACAGGTCAAGGATATGGTGTTGTGAGGCACCCTCCACCCATAGGACATTGAGTGATAATTGGTCACAGAGTCAAGATGCCGCAGAGTGAGGGCAAGCTTCTGGCCAGGGCCGATGGCCTCTCTGTAGGTTATATTCTGCTTGGTGATCCTCGGACCCATTCTGGTTAGCAGCTGGTCGAACATTTCGGGGGGCATTCGCATGAAGTTCTTGAAGGCTGCCTGGTTTTCGTTCCGGAGTTCAACAAGAAGCTGGTCATACAGGCCAAACTGTCGTCGCCTACCGATCCACGGTCGGACCCAGAACCTCCGTTGACCTCTTCTCTTTCTCGCATTCTCCTGGAATACATAGGACTTGGTTGAAGTGCCAATTCATCCATGAGGTAGTCTGCTGATGTTGGAGAACCGGCGAATTTCATATTGTAGTCGCAGCATGTCGGGATGCCTCGCATCTTCTGAGCGTGTTGCTTCTAAGACACGATCAGCAGGAACCTCTGTCATCACCTCAGCTTGAGAGTCGGGCTGGACGAAGTGAATGATGAGGAGGGTGGGGAGCGGGACCGCGTTTATAATCCCATGGCTACATGCTGCGTACACGCTAGCAACACGACTAGAAGAACGCTGGGCGCGCTACCAGACTCGGTTTAGCACTCGATTTAGCACGCCTCATATCTCGCTGCATGTTCGCTGGTATATATGCGTCAGAAAGCACGCTAAGGTGTGCGCCTAGGTGTGCGCTAGCATGTTCGCTACACCTCAGCCGACGAACATACAACGAATACGCCAGCGTTGCTCCGCGTGGTGTCTGGGCGCTTCGGTCCAGCGCGCTTCCTCTCGTTGCGTGGCATGGCGTCCTTCTGGCGGTGTTCATTCATGCGTCGAGCTCCGCGTACATTTTTGTGCATGCACAAAAATCTCGACTGCACACAAGCGAATGACAACGAATGCATAGCGTTGGTCCAGTGCGCTCGACGAACGAGATATGCTCGGAGAACGAATGCTGAACGCCCACCAGCGAAAGACAAACGCAGTATTAGTCCAGTCATAAAGTCGGCAAAAAAGGCCTCTACCGCGGAAATCCGAGTGAAACAACGCTGGATTCTTCACTATATGTGTTTGTTTATTCGGTGCCAAATAAAACCTAAAAAAAAAAGTTAACAAATTTTTTGTTGGTCTGGAAACTTTTTTTAACGCGGCACGTCCCTATTTGCCGATTTTCCGCGAATTATCCGGGAAAATTGTGTAATCTTAACCCTGAACACTTTAATAGTCATGTTATCACATAGTTTACTAGGGGTATTTATGGGGCGCGGGAGTCGATTTCCAACAGTCAGTTTATTTATAAATTTAAATGGTTAATGCGTTTAATTGACGCACATTAAGCTCAATTAAGCTCAGTGCTGCGTACCAAATTTGCGGATGTTTATGACATATGCATGTTAGGTATGGCTCTTTCTGGGTTATTTTTGGATGCCCGATCGAATATCTGCGTGTTTATTTAAACACTCAGAAGTTATGATTCATGCATAAAAAGTTTATAGGAGTGTTTCACGTGACGTCATTAGATCAGGTCACGTGGTATTTGTTATGTGTCATGGTTGGCAGAAGCGACAGCGTGCTGCTTGACATACAGCGATGAATGACGCACATGTTCTGATAGAAAGCCCGCTGTTATGTAGTGCACCGTCACGTGCGTGCTCGCAGTGCATGCGTGTGCACGTACACGTGCGTGCGTGCCGTGCGTGTGCGTGCGTCGCGTGCGTGCGTGTCGCACGTCACGTTGTGCAGCGTTCGTGTCACGTACACGTGCGTGCGCTGCGTCGTGCACGTACACTGCTTCGTGGCGTTTCGGATGTGCACGTACACGTGCGTGCGTAGCGTTGTGCACGTCACACGTGCGTGCGTATGTGCGTGCGCGTGCACGTACACGTGCGTGCATGCGTGTGTGTGTACGTGCGTGCGTGTGTGCAGGTCACGTGTGTGCATGAGTTGCGTCTTTCCGTGCGACGTGGACCGTGTGTGTACAGGATACACGCTGCTGTGCGCTGCATGCATGCATTGTGCACGTAGACGTCGCGTGCGTGCGTAGTGCACGTACACCTGTGGTGCATGCATGCGTGCCGTGCGTAGTGTACGTAAACGTGCGTGCATGCGTCTCGTTGGTGCCGTGTGCAACGTATACGTGCGTGCGTTGCGTACACACTGCGTTGCATGTGTGCGTGTGCACCCAGTGCGCGCGTCGGTGCGTGGCGTGTGTAGTCACAACGTGCGAGTGCTGAGTGTCCTGATGAGGGGCTGCGTGCGTGCGTGTGCACTTGACAGCGCGCTAGATCACGGTCAGCCAGTAGACGAGTGCTTTGTGGCAGGTATACAGCGTGTGTGCCATGCCCAGCGTGCCGTGCGTGCGTCGCGTTTGGATGTACACGTGCCGACGCGTGCGTACCTGCATATGCACGTACACATGGTGATTCTGCCGTGCGTGCGTGCGTGTTGCACGTACCGTGCTGTGCATCGCGTGCGTGCCGTCGCTGCACGCAACTATGTCCCGTGCAGACTCTGCGTGCGTGCGTGCGTGCCATGCGTGCTGTGCGTGACGTGTGCACGTACACGTGCGTGCATGGTGTGCGCTGTGCGCTGCCGTGCGTTCGCGTGCGTGTGTAACGTACACGTCTGCGTGCGTATGTTGTACGAACAATAATCCCACTGGCTGCTTGCTGCCGAACCATTAAACTGCGCATGTGCGCATATGACGTCCAATGTGTTTATCAAACATGAAACACTCCTAATAGCATCGATCAATTAAATAAGCGCATACGCGTTAACTGTTTAAATTTAAACAAGTTATTGATTATGAAGGCTTTACGAAACTCGACATACACGAAGAACTCGATAAAGAATACTACACATTAGGATTTTGATTGAATACAAACAATAGAATATAATGTTGCTCCGTTAAACAGATACTATTGTATATCTCTT
>NW_014577691.1:253693-259621 GCF_000485595.1 Priapulus caudatus
TGCGAAAGCTGATGATCGCAATGGAGAGCTAGCTAATTAATAATCCAGTCTGTTGGTTACCTTCCACCATAGTTTTAACCGTCTGTGTCGTTCTTGCGTAGTAACTGGTGATCTATACAGTGGAAATCCAGCGCGGTCGCTGGCGTTTGTCAGACGAATGTTCACCGACACTTTTTGTGCAACCAAAAGTTGGTACCCCACGAGAAAAGCAGGAGATCACTTGCGAATAGAACAATTCGCATTCCCTAATGTAACTCAACATTCAGGAGAAGACCGAATATGTTTACCATTTACAGTGCGTGCACATGAAACATGGTAGTTGAATAAAACGATTCAATCTTACACCTTCATACTATTTTGTTGAATAACAGGGCTATTAAATTCACAAAACAAATTATAAGAGATATATATATATTTATATATATATATATATATATATACATATAATATAAGTATATCTAACTATTTGATCGCGAAAACAGGTTTGTAATGGTAATTAAAAACAAGTAAACACTGAGAGCCAGACCATAAAAAATAAAACACGTAAGTGGAAAAGTGTACATTGTACAAATGAATATAACCTTTCTGTCGAATCCCATGCCAATGTATGAAAATCTCATCTTAATTGATCCGAGGACCAAAGCTGGCAGTGTGCAGCTGCATATCAGCGGGAACGCCTTTCTTCTCCAAGGGACGGCTGTGTGGAAGAAACCAACGGCCTCTAGGCCACTGGCCGCTAGAGGGCCTGAAACAGCACCGACGTCATGGTGTTGTACTAGTAGCAGCACCAGAGGCAGGAGAATAGATAGAGACCGCTTAGTAGAGTTTTCGAGAAATGCGCTAAAATCCGCATAATATTTAGGCTACGATTAAAACATATTTCCACGGTCTCCATAGCAGGATTTAATTTGTTCTTCCTGCTATTAGATACGGTAGGTCCTGATTTTGTTCATCACAGGCATGCGTTTAATCGTGGTAGTTCATAATGGATAAAAGGAATATTTACATTACCTTTTGCTAGCATATCCCACTTGGTTTTTGTCTCAAAGCTTAACAGTTCGTCTTTCATCATCGAAATATTTTTCTCAATTAAAATCTCTGGGTAGAAAATGCCAATGTGATCCTGTAAGTGTTTTCCTACTGGAAGGTCAGCGACTAGCGGGATCTGTCAAGAGTAAAAAATAAACATCCCATTCCGTCTCATTTGTTCCTTTTTCTAGCACACTTAGTATTGTCCTCATAACATCTTGTTGTAAAATATTAAACAATATATTTAATTAATTAATACCCCGTAAAAACTGCATAATTTAATCTTACATTAAACTCGTACGGGCCTGTCGCGCGACAAGCGCTCACCAAAGCGTAGCGTACAGAATCAAAATTTGATCCCACATCAAATGAGTCACGGGTTGACTGTGCATGCTCAGTTGAGCTCGCTACGTCACCCCGCAGACAGCTACTGTACTATTATGTGACCTAGATAAGGCTATGCGCATGCGCATTGCGAAATACAGACACAGATTAGAGCGCGTTAACTTGGTCCGGGCCATCCTGGTCTTGGCCCCCCTTTATATGCTGGGCCAATTTGGTGCCGGCCAGCCCGTATGTGGAGCGGGATAGTGTGCACACACTGCAAAAATGTGGCGCGCGCCTGGCCCGGACTAGTTTAATGTGATATCAAATTTGCAGTTTGTACGGCGTATTAGGTACAAAATTATCGTTAGTATGTTCGTCATTAAAATGCATTATAATTCTATAACTTACATTAAACTGGTCAAGTTGCTCTTTGGGTCCAACGCCAGACAAGAGGAGGATGTGAGGAGAGCCGATAGCTCCAGCAGAGAGGATCACTTCCCGAGACGCTCTCGCCTGTTTCTTCTGGGCTTCATGGATGAACTGCAAGCCTACAGTTCTCTTGCCCTCGAACATCACCTGGTGATTATTAAAATAGGCCATAGTATCTCGTACGAATTTTATAAATAACTAAAGGAATAATATGTTAGGTTGACCCCGTCTTCAATGTAATCATCGATGTTTAATTAATAAACATTATAAGTAAAAAATATGCAAGCGCAGTTTGAAATCTACAAGTTTATTGAAAGAAAACACATCGCAATTGTTTCGTGTTATGTCGAAACAGTTACCTTTGTCACGTGAGCATTTGTTAATATGTGAAGATTCGGTCTGTTCACCGCGGGTTTTAAGAAAACCTTGGCAGTGTCTGCGCGCGTGCCACCTCTGATGTTTGCCTGTGTCTTCATAACCCCTATAAAATAACAAAAGCACAAACGTAAAGATAAATATTAAAATATTTAACTTCTTATAACCACGATTTAATGATCAAAATTCCTAATCAAACAAAAAACAAAATCCCCCTTAAAATGAAATACCATAAATATAATGTGGTTTACCGAACGGGCTTTCTCCATTCACATCACCAACTCTATATCCTAATTCCCGCGCTGCATCTAGAACCACGTCTCCAAGTTCCGTGTAGGAGGATTGTGTGATAGTTAGAGGTCCTCCAACACCGTGGTACTCTGCAAGATTATTAGTAGATATTTTATAAGCAAATGGTTAAACGCATTACAAGCACACCTACCTGCTTCAGTGACCTGTTTTTACTATTATAGTAACTTGGCATAAACAAATGTACCCGTATACCGTGTAATTACCTTTATTCTGCGAGATTATTCACTTTGAAAATTTCTCTGTTGGTATCCTTAAACCTATCCATATATATGCACACTACATCACTCACACTGCCACACACTGCATCTTCATTGCCACCATTATAATATGAAATAATTCTCTTTATTAACCCTACCTGAATCTTTTAACTCAGGAATCTGCATATCCTCGGACTTTTTAAAGTATGGAAGTACGTCGTTATAACTCCACCCCGTTGCTCCCATCTTTTGCCATCTATCGTAATTTTCCGCTGCACCACGGATGTATATCATGCCGTTAATGCAACTGCTGCCCCCGAGTACTTTTCCTCTTGGCCACATGCTTTGCTATACAATTTAAATACATTACACTCGAGCACGATTCATATCAAATAAATGCAGTCGTTGAATCAAAACCATCGCGACAACAACTTCGGATAGCATATCAGTTCGGTGTTGCCGGATTCATGTAACATTATATGTCGTGAATATCCATATATATATATTATATTATCCTACTATTGTGCCTTTTCAATGAGAATATGGGCAACCTAGGCTAATATAGGCGAACACACATCGAAGCTACCTTGTTCTCGCAGGCCTGGCAGGAGAATTGCTGCGGCACTGTCCTGTAGCTCCAATCAACCTTCGTGTTTCTCAGAAACCCAAACGCAGCTGGTTGGTCTATGTCCTTAATACCCTCAGGCACCCCACCGGCCTCTACCAGCAGTACTTTCACATCAGGGTCCTCAGATAGACGGTTAGCGAGCACACATCCTGCTGTCCCTCCTCCTCCTATCAAGGTATAATACGCATAATGGAATAAATTCAACTACGATCGTACTATCTGAGCGAAACTAGTCTAGAAGGCGTTGGTGGGGGGGACTCGTTCAAACACTTTACTGGCGGAATGCGTTATTAGATCCACATCCGTATTCAATTAACAATCGAATCCGCAACGTTACGCACACGAGAGAAACCATATTTATTTGGCTACTGCATTGTGCATTTTGCGATGCACTGGCAAAATTCGATGAGCTGCGGGTCTTCCGCCACTCCTGTGCCTTATCTGATAATTATGTACTTTAACGTATTATTCGTACACATGTGCCGTTGTACTTTGTTAAAATACTAATTGCGCACAAATAAACATTTCTATTTTATTTTAATTTTAGTTGGAATATATCAGAGTTGGCTATAGTTCCTCTATGTTGTTACTAATGACGCGCCCGCGACATTTAGCGCGCATATTGTTGTTTTTTCTTTAATTCATCTCGTTCGCGATCAGAGTTGTGAAATTATATAGTTATCCCTCAGACATAATGTTACTTCCCCCCAAGTGAATGCACATCGTGATGTCACAGGAAGCGGTGACGTCAACTGTCCAATCAGTTTTACCTGTAGTTTTTATAGCAATTAAAGAAATTCATCCATAATATCTTAATATATAATGACCTATACATATCACTAGGAGTGAATAATAATAGATTATATAATAGATATTATTAAGAGTACATAATAGAGAATAGGTACATTAGAGGTATATATTCTAGAGCTTGAGAAGCAGGAAGGATTTGTTCTTTCTTTCATAACGAAGGGCAGGCTTTTATGTTGATGTAAAATATGACACAGCTAGGTGTGGCCGGGATATATATATATATATATATATACTCACCGATAATATAATCGTAGACATCGTCGGGATCCTCTACGCTGTATGTGAGGTTCTGACCGCTTCTCATGTACAGCCCTGCTGCAATCAGCACGACCAGGGGAAGCAGCACCTTGTCCATCACGGCCATAATCGTTCCTTAGGAAAGACAGCGACTATGGTTCTCCCTGACCAGGATGCATCGATAGCAGAACCGATATCCTGGAGAGTGTAGTGCCGAGTGCTTGCTTACATGTGTAAATACTGCCTGGACGCGGGCTGGGCTAAAGATCGGGGTCTGAAAGTCGTCGTCGTCGCCGACTAACCGGCCTTATCGTGAGAGTAACTGACACAAATCAGGTGACTAAGTCTTGTATCACGGCTCGTGCATCCGGTGAGCCGATATGATTCGCTACGTGGGATACACTTGCTCGGCCAATGAGGTTTTATCACCTTGCCCGGCCAATGTCATCTTTCTACGCGTGTAGTGACTTATTGTTTGGGATACGGTGGACCGGGAACACCGCACGGATATACACCGAAGTATTGGAACGTATATCCCACCGCTGAAGCATGCAATGACCGGTGCATATTATTCCACGTGGCCTCGACACATATAATATCCCGGGGAGCGTACACACTGGCTGTAGACTCAAGCAAATTCCCATCGCATGATGGTCTTTGAACAGATGTAGGTCCGGAGGGGCAAATATGTATATTCGCACTTGCGCGTCTTGTCCGTGCATGGCAAAGAATAACATGTACACCGTCTAATGTCTTATTTGTCACAGTTAGAATCCTACCCATGTCCGCGCGCATGCAAGGCCAAGAGAGAGGTGCAGGCGCGTGTCTATGTAAGAATAATAACGTTAGAGGACAGATGTGCAGATTTGTAATCTATGTCAGACAATGCACGCCGTTAGAGCTTCAGTTTAACTCCAAACTCCACGACAGATGGCGCTCTCGTTCTGGCTCAATCCTGAGTACGAAGGGGCCACTGCATGCAATTGGCTTTAACTCATGTTAATTATGTCGTCCCTGTATCGCTTACTCGGAATCGCGGATTTCCCAAAATTACCACCCACACACGATTTCTAGACTTCACTGCATCTCTCTTATCGTCTGTAACATGTATTGGTATAGCCATTAAACCGGTAAAAATATATACGTTTATAAAAAACATCGAGTAAATAGGAATTATAGCGATTAACACCACAAGCGATGTCGATGCGAATGAGTTTTTAAGTAGTAAGATAATGTTGACATACGTCTGCGGTCGCAGTGAATAACTACCCCTGAAATAGGTACCATGTACCTGGAGTATACTTGACGTGGAGACTGATTGTAGGAACGCCCACATTTCATTCATCATAAACAGTGTATGCATGTGTACTGTGTAGCTAAAACAGTCTAATACGATAGAGGTACGTTACACGTATTAGTACAGTCGGTTAGGTCAGAATATCATCTAAATCGTTCAAATTGTGAAAAAAGTGTGAAAATTGGTACACTTGCATACTTTTGTATGCTCTTTCATTTAAAAGCAGGACACATGCGATCCACCTACAACTTCGGCCGCCATCTTGAATTCAAAAATGGCCGCCGTAA
>NW_014577691.1:259631-264353 GCF_000485595.1 Priapulus caudatus
TGCCCGGCCAATGTCATCTTTCTACGCGTGTAGTGACTTATTGTTTGGGATACGGTGGACCGGGAACACCGCACGGATATACACCGAAGTATTGGAACGTATATCCCACCGCTGAAGCATGCAATGACCGGTGCATATTATTCCACGTGGCCTCGACACATATAATATCCCGGGCAGCGTACACACTGGCTGTAGACTCAAGCAAATTCCCATCGCATGATAGTCTTTGAACAGATGTAGGTCCGGAGAGGCAAATATGTATATTCGCACTTGCGCGTCTTGTCCGTGCATGGCAAACAATAACATGTACACCATCTAATGTCTTATTTGTCACAGTTAGAATCTTACCCATGTCCGCGCGCATGCAAGGCCAAGAGAGAGGTGCAGGCGCGTGTCTATGTAAGAATAATAACGTTAGAGGACAGATGTGCAGATTTGTAATCTATGTCAGACAATGCACGCCGTTAGAGCTTCAGTTTAACTCCAAACTCCACGACAGATGGCGCTCTCGTTCTGGCTCAATCCTGAGTACGAAGGGGCCACTGCATGCAATTGGCTTTAACTCATGTTAATTATGTCGTCCCTGTATCGCTTACTCGGAATCGCGGATTTCCCAAAATTACCACCCACACACGATTTCTAGACTTCACTGCATCTCTCTTATCGTCTGTAACATGTATTGGTATAGCCATTAAACCGGTAAAAATATATACGTTTATAAAAAACATCGAGTAAATAGGAATTATAGCAATTAACACCACAAGCGATGTCTATGCGAATGAGTTTTTAAGTAGTAAGATAATGTTGACACGCGTCTGCGGTCGCAGTAAATAACTACCGCTGAAATAGGTAACATGCACCTGGAGTATACTGGACGTGGGAGACTGATTGTAGGAACGCCCACATTTCATTCATCATAAACAGTGTATGTATGTGTAGCTAAAACTGTCTAATACGATAGAGGTACGTTACACGTATCAAAGATGGTCCGTCCGACGTGTTGGCAGCTGGTTGCATATTTACTACACAATTTTTATTCACGTCGATTGAGTACGACACTTTTTGAGTAGAAAACCGTCATTAATTCTTTTGGAAGATTACGCGAGAGCGAATTTTTGGTTCGTATCCCGAGTAACGTACGTGGTCATAATACAAGATTGCGTGGCACAGCTTTGCTGTTGATCCTGAGCGCTGCGAGCNGCTCTATGTTGTTAGCTAGTAAAAGTACGAGCGCCCGCGACACTTAGCGCGCATATAGGTACATGCTGCGCGGACTGACGATAGTTGTTTTTGCTTGTAAGTTCAGCTGCGGCTCGTGATCCGAGTTGTGAAATTATATATTGAGTTGATCCGCTCAGTTCATAATGTTACTTTCCCCGCAAGTCGAAGGCAGGCATCGTGATGTAGCAGGCGATGCAGGTCGTCGTCACCTGTCCCAATACAGTTTCACTCTGTATCTTTTATAGTGGGGCAATTGAATAAAAACTCATCCATGAATTCCTTAATATATATATATGGCGAGGGGCTACATGAGCCGGAGGGTCGGGGAGGAGGTGATGACGGAGAGTGAATAATAATAGATCTCTATATCAGCATTTTATTAGACTCTCACCGAATCTACCCTCCACATTATTCGCGTCCTATACATTATACCACGGGAACCTTTGATGTATAATCGGCGAGGTTCTATCTAAGAGCTTCCATTAGAAGCGGAGACGATTTATTGTGTTCTTTTTTTCACCCCATAACGAAGGGCAGGTTTTTTATGTTGATGTATAAATTATGAAAGGCAGGCTAGGTGTGGCCGGGATATATATAATATAATAGTATATAATGATATATATATATTTACTGACCAGATAATAGTAAGTCGTGAACATCGTCGGATCATCTACCGCTGTAGTGTGAGGCTCTCTGACGTCTTCCTGGCATGTACGAGCACATGGCCTGAGCCACCAGCACGCCAGGGGGAAAGCAAGAAATGTCAAAAGAACGGCGAATGACCAAAGGACTATGCCGGCCGCCAGCTATCTCTTACCAAGCCCTAGTTACAAGTAACTGCCTCGCCTATCACTGCGTCGGATATACAGTCATAGAGTCTGATTTACCTAGAGTTATTTAGTTTTTTCTTAGGGCGGATCAACTAAACATGCAGGCTTCGACTCGTTGTGGCGAGGGCCGTGAGGTAAAGGTCGTCCCAATGTACTAACTGTTATCATTGCGAGAAAAAAATGGTTGAACATATACTCGCTCTAACATTATCTCTTGCCCCTCTCCCTCAGTTCGCACTGGCGAATTGGTAGGACGATAAAGCTCGTTTCACGGGTAGCCGATTGCATTGCTATTACTTAGCATAGCTAAGCGACAACAATGTTTCAATGTTACATTGTTCAAATACTAATTGCGCACAAGTCAACTTTTTTTATTTTTTTATTTTAATTGGTATATATCAGAGTTGGCTATAGGTGACTCCTCTACGGCTATGTTGTTACTAATGACGCGCCCGCGACATTTAGCGCGCATATCGGTATAGCTGCCACTGACCGATAGTTGTTTTTGCTTTAATTTATCTCGTTCGCGATCAGAGTTGTGAAATGATATAGTTATCTCTCAGTCATAATGTTACTTCCCCCCCCCCCAAGTGAATGCACATCGTGATGTCACAGGCAGCGGTGACGTCAACTGTCCAATCAGTTTTACCTGTAGTTTTATAAGCAATTGAAGAAATTCATCCATAATATCTTAATAAAGCCTTAATGACCTATACATATCACTAGGAGTGAATAATAATAGATTCTATTATAGATATTATCAAGAGTACATAATAGAGAACAGGTAAATAATAGGTATATATTCTAGAGCTTGAGATGCGGGAGGGATTTGTTCTTTCTTTCATGAGGAAGGGCAGGTTTTTATGTTGATGTAAAATATGACACAGATAGGTGTCGGCGGGCTATTATCTACTTCTGATATATATATATATATTTATTTTTTTATTTTTTATTTACTCACCGATAATATAATCGTAAACATCGTCGGGATCCTCTACGCTGTATGTGAGGTTCTGACCGCTTCTCATGTACAGCACTGCTGCAACCAGCACAACGAGGGGAAGCAGCACCTTGTCCAGCACAGCCATAATCGTTCCTTAGAAAAGACAGCGACTATGGTTCTCCCTGACCAGGATGCAGCGACAACCGAACCGATATCCTGGAGAGTGTTAGTGCCGAGTGCTTGCTTACATGTGTAAATGCGGCCTGGACGCAGGCTGGGCTAAAGATCCGGTGTCACTTTTCCTCGGGCGTAGAGAGAGGGTGCCGCTGTACACTCAAGCAAATTCCCATCGATGATGGTCTTTGAACAGATGTAGGTCAGAAGGGGCAAAAAACAGGCTCTCTTGTCCGTGCATGGCAAAGAATAACATGTACACCGTCTAATGTCTTATTTGTCACAGTTAGAATCCTACCCATGGCCGCGCGCATGCAAGGCCAAAAGAGAGGTGCAGGCGCGTGTCTATGTAAGAATAATAATGTTAGAGGACAGATGTGCAGATTTGTAATCTATGTCAGACAATGCACGCCGTTAGAGCTTCACTTTAACTCCAAACTCCACGACAGATGGCGCTCTCGCTCTGGCTCAATCCTGAGTACGAAGGGGGCACTGCATGCAGTTGGCTTTTACTCATGATAATTATGTCGTGCCTATATCGCTTACTCGGAATCGCGGATTTCCCCAAATTAGCACCCACACACGATTTCTAGACTTCACTGCATCTCTCTTCTCGTCTGTAACATGTATTGGTATAGCCATTAAATCGGTAAAAATATATACGTTTATAAAAAAAATGTCGAGCAAATAGGAATTATAGCGATTAACACCACAAGCGATGTCTATGCGTATGAGTTTTTAAGTAGTAAGATAACGTTGACACGCGTCTGCGGTCGCAGTGAATAACTACCCCTGAAATAGGTAACATATACCTGGAGTATACAGTACTGGTCGTGGGAAACTGATTGTAGGAACGCCCACATTTCATTCATCATAAACAGTGTATGCATGTGTAGCTAAAACTGTCTAATACGATAGAGGTACGTTACACGTATCAAAGATGGTCCGTCCGACGTGTTGGCAGCTGGTTGTATATTTACTCCACAATTTTTATTCAAGTCGATTGAGTACGACACTTTTTGAGTAGAAAACCGTCATTCATTCTTTCGGAAGATTACGCGAGAGCGAATTTTTGGTTCGTATTCCGAGTGACGTGGTCATAATATACAAATTACGTATGTGCGAATTCACGTGACTAGAGTTACTGTATTGCAATGTACTTGTTGGGAATCCAGGTGAGTAAGGGAGATTCACTGTTTTTCGTCTTTGCTTGGCTAAGCAAAACTGGTGTACTGTTTACCAAGGTCATCGCATTATCTCGCAAAGCTTCCGTTCCCGGCGTAGATTGCCGCAAGATGTACAACAGATCAACTGCAGTAACTACAGTAGTGATGTGTTTTTTGGCAATATAGATCTGGAAGGCTATGATGAACGCATCATGTCAACGTAGTTTCAAGCTATCTGATGTTGAAAGTATGTGTGTGTAGTGTCAATATAGAGTAATTTTACAATAGATAAAACGTGGCTGTTGATGAAGAGGCCTAGTGCAAGTATATAAATTTACAATGATATTTTGTATACTTATTTATAGTAGTAAAACACATTTCACACGTT
>NW_014577691.1:264363-267967 GCF_000485595.1 Priapulus caudatus
CTCTCTCGCTCTCTCTAAAGGCCTATTTACACGATGCGTCCTAGACGTACGTCCTAGACGTACGTCTAGGACGTATGTCCAAAACGCACCGTCTATGACAATGCAAATGTATGACCCTTGCGATATCGGATGCACAGGACGGATGTTCTTTTTTTTCCGACATTGCATTTGCATTGTCATACACGGTGTACGTCCTAGGACGTACGTCTAGGACGCATCGTGTAAATAGGCCTTAACACAAAACACAATCATGTCGACAATGCACATGCGTGGTAATACTATCGATGAAATGGCTAACTAGTTCTTCACAGCAGCGCGTATCATGTCGGCAGCCTTCTCAGCGATCATGATGACATCGTGTTTCCAGCCACGATTTCCGGCATGATAGAGGCATCCACGACCCTCAGTCCTTCTACTCCACGCACCCTGAAACACGCGGGGGTGGCACGCGTTAGCACTGCACAGGTAACTTTGTTGCTACGCCGCGACCAGCGTTGGAATTAATATTGTAACACATACTGAAAATGTTTAATCATAAACAGTATTTGATCCGTTATAATGTTACGTGGTCCTGACAGCATGCCTCGTGAAGAAGTGAAACCAACTGCTCGGAGTGACTGTCCGTAAATGTTTCCCCACTAACCTCAGCTGCGGATCAACGACGGCAGACGGATCGGTACTGGCGCCCATCTTACAGGTTCCCGTCTGATGGCGAGTTGTCGAGGATAGGGTGCGCGCAACGCACTACAGATATTCGTCACCTGTGTAAAATATGCATGAAATATATGAAATATGCATGCCATGCGACACTTGCGGACATGCATTAAAAATGTTTAACGTAATTCTTACTAAAATCATCAAAATTGAACGACAAATTCGGGCTGATACGCCGTTTGTCAGCACGTGATCAGCGTATGTTCTTATGGGTGATTAACCTCACGCGTATATCCGATGCCATTATATAATATAGCTAATTTGGCGATATTAACATGTCCCGTTACGAGAAGAAATTCGGAAGAGAAGATTGGCATCTATGTACGGAATCAGCGACTCCTGTACGTATATACAGAAACACACAAACGCACGCACGCACACTCACGTACATACGCACGCACGCGTGCGCACAAGCACATACACACATACACACACACGCACGCACGCACGCACGCACGCACGCACGCACACACACAAACACACACGCACACACACACACACACACACACACACACACACACACACACACACACACACACACACACACACACACACACGTATACAGATATTATATATATATCGCATTATTATATGGTACTGTTACCTTTGCCGTATTGCGTGCATCCTGGCAGGTTCAAATTGTGTGGATTTATTTCTGCCCCGATAGCCTTGAATGCAGCGGTCTCTGATATTTTCATCGCTATCTTGATCCCTGGTCAACAAATATATTTACCGATAAATGTATTCGGGAAGCACGTGCGAACGCGAGCGTGTTTTTCGCAAACAAGCACTTAATCAGATATCTACATAAATATTACAAAGCAAACTATTTTATCTTCTACACACCTGCCACCATCGTTTTAACGTCTTCTTCGTTCTCGTAGTAGCGTGGATCTATGAGCGGATAATCTAGCGGGTCGCTGGTTCTCAGGCGAATATCACCGACACTTTTAGGTTGCAACAAAGATGGTATCCACGAGAAAAGAGGACGATTCTCTTGGGCGGCATAGTTGGCGTCCTTGATAAACTAAGGTGCAGGAAAGGCTACACTTGACTTGCGCACCGCAGTGTGACAATTTAATAAACTGATAACATCTTACGTTATAGTTTTTTGCAAGGTTAAGGATTACTAAGACGCATATACAAAAAAATATAAACATACTTGAGGGAAATCGATCTTAGCATGCTAAAGTTTAGAATAACTTATTTATATATTTATATTATTATACCTGCATTATAATTGTCTTATAGAGATTGTAGACAATGATGGAAATTGCATTATTTGTGAAAGATATTTATTGTACAAATAATTACCTTTCTATCGAGTCCCAGCCAATTATATGTAAAATCTTCATCTATGGATCCCATTCCGAAGCTGACCATGTGTAGCTCCATATCTGGTGGCACGCCTTTCTTTTCCAACCCGGCTGTATTAAAGAAGCCAACAGCGTCCAGGCCGCTAGCCGAAAGAGCGCCTGCAACAAAGACTGACGTCATGATATTGTACTAGTAGTCGAGGATCGAAGCAGTAAGTCTAGATCGCAGTGGTCGCGGTGTGTTGTGTTAGAATATCTATATGATAATATTGCGAATGATCTGAATGATATAAAATTGCGCATCAAACACTATTGTCGTTCTCCTTCTAAGATTACGATTTTGTTATAGACATTTGCCGTTAGAAACAGTATATACGGCTTTTCATTGTCTAGTATAGCCACGTGTTTGTCTATGAGAGATCATAACGAATATACGGAATGTATTTTTTACCTATACCATAGCCCTAACAAATCCCACTTAGCGTTGGTCTCAAAGCTGAGTAGTTCTTTCTTTCATCGCTGATTAATTTTGCTGATTAAAATCTCTGGTAGAATATGCCGGCATGGTCTGATGCTTTCCAACCGGTAAATCAGCAACCAGTGGTATCTGTCAACAGCAATATTCTCCTCTAATCATCACGTCTTACCTTCTCTACCACACTTGTATTTTCCTTGCCTGCTGATGAAACGTGTTCTAACCGCATTCACTTTTATATGAAGTGACTGCTAATTCCACGCGAGAAGTACATAGTAATGTATCGTTATTCAGCATTAATGCGTCATTACAATGCACTAATGAATTGTAGCGGCGCGCAAGTTTCTACGCATTAGATTATATTTATTATATTATACTTACATTGAAATGCGTCGAGTTGCTCTTTGAGTCCAACGCCAACACAGAGAGGATGTGAGAGAGCCGATAGTTCAGCAAGATGATCACTCCCGAGACGCTCTCGCTGTTTTCTTCTCGGCAGCATGTATAAACTGCAAGCTACGCCCGCTTGCCCTCGAACATCACCTGAGTGATTATTAAAATAGCCAAGTATCTCATACAAATTTTATAAATAACTAAAGGAACTAATATGTAGGTTGACCCCGTCTTCAATAATATATCTCAGATGTTTAATTAATAACATTATAAGTAAAAATATGCAAGCCGCAGTTTGAAATCAACAAGTTATTGAAAGAAAACACATCGCAATTGTTTCGTTTAATGTCGAAACAGTTACTTTGTCACGTGAGCATTTGTTAATATGTGAAGATTCGGTCTGTTCACCGCGGTTTTAGAAAACCTTGGCAGTGTCTGCGCGCGTGCCACCTCTGATGTTTGCTATGAATTCATAACCCCTATAAAATAACAAAAACACGAACGTAAAGATAAATATTAAAATATTAACTTCTTATAACCACGATTTAATGCATAAAATTCGTATAAACAAAAAACAAAATCCCCTCAAAATGAAAATACAATAAATATAATGTGGTTTACGACGGGCTTCTCCATTCACATTCACCAACTCTATATCCGAATTCCGCGCGGCATCTAGACCAGTCTCCAGTTTCGTGTAGGTGAT
>NW_014577691.1:269762-270958 GCF_000485595.1 Priapulus caudatus
CGTCAGAGCAAATCAAAGCAGCCAATCAGAGGAACCCTTCGCGCATTTGTGGTACGGAAAAAATAGACGCGGCCTGGACGCGGGCTGGGCTAAAGAGCCGGTGTCACTTTCCCTCGGGCGTAGAGAGAGGGTGCCGCTGTACACTCAAGCAAATTCCCATCGCATGATGGTTTTTGAACAGATGTAGGTCAGGAGGGGCAAAAAACAGGCTCTCTTTTTCCGTGCATGGCAAAGAATAACATGTGCACCGTCTAATGTCTTATTTGTCACAGTTAGAATCCTACCCATGTCCACGCGCATGCAAGGCCAAGAGAGAGGTGCAGGCGCGTGTCTATGTAAGAATAATAACGTTAGAGGACAGATGTGCAGATTTGTAATCTATGTCAGACAATGCACGCCGTTAGAGCTTCACTTTAACTCCAAACTCCACGACAGATGACGCTCTCGCTCTGGCTCAATCCTGAGTACGAAGGGGGCACTGCATGCAGTTGGCTGCACCATAATGATAATTATGTCGTCCCTATATCGCTTACTAGGAATCGCGGATTTCCCAAAATTGGCACCCACGCACAATTTATATACTTCACTGCCTCTCTCTTCTCGTCTGTAACATGTATTGGTATAGCCATCAAACCGGTAAAAAATATATACGTTTATAAAAAAATGTCGAGCAAATAGGAATTATAGCGATTAACACCACAAGCGATGACTATGCGTATGAGTTTTTAAGTAGTAAGATAACGTTGACACGAGTCTGCGGTCGCAGTGAATAACTGCAACTTAAATAGGTAAGATGTACCTGGAGTATACAGTACTGGACGTGGGAAACTGATTGCAGGAACGCCCACATTTCATTCATCATAAACAGTGTATGCATGTGTAGCTAAAACTGTCTAATACGATAGAGGTACGTTACACGTATCAACGATGGTCCGTCCGACGTGTTGGCAGCTGGTTGTATAGTTACTACACAATTTTTATTTAAGTCGATTGAGTACGACACTTTTTGAGTAGAAAACCGTCATTCATTCTTTCGGAAGATTACGCGAGAGCGAATTTTTGGTTCGTATTCCGAGTGACGTGGTCATAATATACAAATTACGTATGTGCGAAACTGTATTGCAATGTACTTGTTAGGAATCCAGGTGAGTAAGGGAGATTCACTGTTTTTCGTCTTTGCTTGGCTAAGCAAAACT
>NW_014577691.1:273236-274612 GCF_000485595.1 Priapulus caudatus
AGATGGTATCCACGAGAAAAGAGGACGATTCTCTTGGGCGGCATAGTTGGCGTCCTTGATAAACTAAGGTGCAGGAAAGGCTACACTTGACTTGCACACCGCAGTGTAACAATTTAATCAACTGATAACATCGTACGTTATAGTTTTTTTGCAAGGTTGAGAATTACTAAGACGCATATACAAAAAAATGTATATATACTTGAGGGAATCCGATCACAGCATACTACAGTTTAGAATAACTTATAAATATATTTATATTATTATACCTACATTATAATTGTTTTATAGAGATTGTAGACGATGATGGAAATTGCATTATTTGTGAAAGATATTTATTGTACAAATAACCTTTCTATCGAGTCCCATCCAATTATATGTAAAATCTTCATCTATAGATCCCATTCCAAAGCTGACCATGTGTAGCTCTATATCTGGTGGCACGCCTTTCTTTTCCAACCCGGCTGTATTAAAGAAGCCAACAGCGTCGAGGCCGCTAGCCGAAAGAGCGCCTGCAACAAAGACTGACGTCATGATATTGGACTAGTAGTCGAGGATCGAAGCAGTAGGTGTAGATCGCAGTGGTCGCGGTGTATTGTGTTAGAATTAAAATTGCACATCAAACACCATTGTCGTTCTCCTTCTAAGATTACAATTTTGTTATAGACATTTGCCGTTAGAAACAGTACGGCTTTTCATTGTCTATGATAGCCACGTGTTTGTCTATAAGAGATCATAACGAATATACGGAATGTATTTTTTACCTAGCCCTAACAAATCCCACTTAGCGTTGGTCTCAAAGCTGAGTAGTTCTTCTTTCATCAGTGATATATTTTTGCTGATTAAAATCTCTGGGTAGCATATGCCGACATGGTCCTGCAGATGCTTTCCAACCGGTAAATCAGCAACCAGTGGTATCTGTCAACAGCAATTATTCTCCTCTGATTTATCACGTCTTACCTTCTCGAACACACTTGTAATTTTCTTTGCGCCTGCTGATGAAGCTTATTCTAACCGCATTCACTTTTATATGACTTCACTTTGTAATTTCACGCGAGAAAGTACAAGTATTATCGGTATTCAGCATTAATGCGTCATTACAATGCACAATGATTGGTAGCGGCGCAAGTTTCTACGCATTATGATTATATTTATTATATTATACTTACATTGAACTGGTCGAGTTGCTCTTTGGGTCCAACGCCAGACAAGAGGAGGATGTGAGGAGAGCCGATAGTTCCAGCAGAGATGATCACTTCCCGAGACGCCCTCGCCTGTTTCTTTTCGGCAGCATGTATAAACTGCAAGCCTACCGCCCTCTTGCCCTCGAACATCACCTGGTGATTATTAAAATAGGCCATAGTATCTCGTACGAATTT
>NW_014577691.1:275109-275675 GCF_000485595.1 Priapulus caudatus
GTAAAATATGACACAGCTAGGTGTGGCCGGGCTATATATATATATTTACTCACCGATAATATAATCGTAGACATCGTCGGGATCTTCTACGCTGTATGTGCGGTTCTGACCGCTTCTCATGTACAGCACTGCTGCAACCAGCACGACCAGGGAAAGCAGCACTTTGTCCGTCATGCCAATGACCAAAAGGACTAATACCGGCCGCCAGCTATCTCTTAGCAAGCCCTAGTTACAAGTAACTGCCTCGCCTATCACTGCGTCGGATATACAGTCATATAGAGTCTGGTTTACCTAGAGTACGTTATTTAGTTTTTTCTTAGGGCGGATCAACCAAACATGCAGGCTTCGACTCGTTGTGGCGAGGGCCGTGAGGTAAAGGTCGTCCCAATGTACTTACTGTTATCATTGCGAGAAAAAAATGGTTGAACATACGCGCTCTAACATTATCTCTTGTCCCTCTCCCTCAGTTCGCACTGGCGAGTTGGTATAGGACGATAAAGCTCGTTTCACGGGTAGCCGATTGCATTGCTATTACTTATAGGCATAGCTAAGCGACAACAATGTTT